>NC_057800.1:600149483-600194672 GCF_018294505.1 Triticum aestivum
CCTAGTGGAGAGAGAGAGGGGCGGCCAGGGTGGGCCGCGCTCTCCCTCCCCCTCTGGTCTGAATTGTACTAGGAGAGGGGGGCGGCGCCCCCCTTTCCTTCTCCCTCTCCCCCTTCCTTTCCCCCTCCTAGTAGGAGTAGGAAAGAGGGGAGTCCTACTCCTACTAGGAGGAGGACTCCTCCTCCTTGGCGCGCCCTAGGGCCGGCCAGCCTCCTCCCCTTGCTCCTTTATATACGGGGGCAGGGGCACCCCTAGACACACAAGTTGATCCTCGTGATCGTTTTCTTAGCCGTGTGTGGTGCCCCCTTCCACCATACTCCTCGATAATATTGTAGTGGTGCTTAGGCGAAGCCCTGCGACAGTTGAACATCAAGATCGTCACCACGCTGTCGTGCTGACGGAACTCTTCCCCGACACTTTGCTGGATCGGAGTCCGGGGATCGTCATCGAGCTGAACGTGTGCTAGAGCTCGGAGGTGTCGTAGTTTCGGTGCTTGATCGATCGGGCTGTGAAGACGTACGACTACATCAACCGCGTTGTCATAACGCTTCCGTTGTCGGTCTACAAGGTTACGTAGATCACACTCTCCCCTCTCGTTGCTATGCATCACCATGATCTTGCGTGTGCGTAGGAAATTTTTTGAAATTACTACATTCCCCAACAGTAGACAACAAGCTCTTTTCTGGCGCCGTTGCCGGGGAGGTTAGCGCTTGAAGGTATATTTTTAGATCTTGCAATTGAATATTTAGTTTCTTGTTTTATCACTAGTTTAGTCTATAAAAGAAAATTACAAAAAATGGAATTAAGGGTACCTCATATGCTTCATCTTTTTAATGTCTTTCATGAAAATAAGGATTTCGATAATTGTGCCAAAGTGTTAGAAAAAGAATGTATTAAAATGTTTGGCACTAAATCTTTGGATGATGAGCATGATGGCAATGTTGTTAGTATGAACTCTTTGAATACCCATAGTACTAATGATGATTGCACTAGTCATGATGAAAATATCTCTTATAAGCATGTCAATTTTTGTGGAGTGCATAGAGTTTGCAAGTACACGCCAAATAGGGAAGATATATTTTTCAAGAGGCATAAGTATTTAGAAACTAAATGGTTGCAACAAAGGCTAGATGTTTGTGCTGAAAATTTAAATTTTCTTAGCCATCCTTGTGAACTTTGCAATGAATGTGGTCATTTAAATATCCAATGCAAATTGTTTCATGATCGAATCATGTCCAAAAATTGTGATGACTTGATTTCCCTTGCGCATCATAATGAACTTAGTTTGCTTCTGGGTTATGAAGAAATGAAACGTATAAATAAGGATATTCCAGAATTTGCCCTCGATAATGTTCTTGATTTTGATCTAGAGGAAATTTATATGTATTGTGCGGTGAATTGCATTGAAAATCCTTATATTGCCAATTACATAAAGAAAAGAAAACAAATAGAATATGAAGAGAATACTAATGAAAGGGAAGAGACTTCCCAATATCCTCCTATTATTTCTTATGATGAATCAGGTAACAAGGAGGAGCCTTCTATCCAACCAATCTCATTAATAACGAGCTCCAAAAAGAGGATTAAACCCGCACTGTGAAGAAGAAAAAGAAAATACGAAGAGGCAAAGGTAATAAGGTATTCCTCCCAAATGATGTTGCTCCTATTACTCATTGTGATGATGATAATTGTTATAATTATGATTATGATGTGAAAAGGCCCAAGCTTGGGGATGCTATGTTTGATGAGAATGACATGTTTGAGAATGTATTTGCTGCAATTAATGTTTGTCCCAAGCTTGGGGATGCTATGATTAATGAAGATGATATTTTTAGTCTCCCAAGTTTTGATGAGCAAATTTACTATGATGATAGCATGCCTCCTATTTATGATGATTATATTGATGAAAGTGGGTTCGGAAGAGTGTCAACTTTAGGAAGTAATGATCCCACTATTTTGGAGGATGTTTAATCTTATTGTGATAATTATAGAAGTGGATTTGGAGAGGTCATGACTTTATTTAGCAATGATTCCACTATCTTGGAAGAGGTTTCAATTGACTATGATGAGAACAAAGTTGCTACCTATGATGATTATTGTGATGATACTTATGCTATAAAAAGTAGTGATGATTATATTTATAAAACTTGTCATGATTATGATTACCCTTTTCTAAATTTTATTCTTCCAATGTGGAAACAATTTATAGTATTCGAGTTTCTTATGATACTCTCACTATTTCGAATGAGAAGAATTTTGCTTATGTGGAGAGTAGTAATTTTTTATGCTTGTAGATAATGAAAAGAATGCTTTATGTGATGGTTACATTGTTTAATTCATTCATTATGCTACTGAAAAATATTATGAGGGAGGAACATATGCTTGTAGGAATTGCAATACTATCAAGTTTCCGCTCTATGTGCTTAAAGTTCTGAAGTTATGCTTGTTTTACCTTCCTATGCAAGTAGATTATTGTTCCCATAAGTTGTTTGCTCACAAAATCCCTATGCATAGGAAGTGGGTTAGAATTAATTGTGCTAGTTATATTCTTCATGATGCTCTCTTTATGTTTCAATTCTTATCTTTTATGTGAGCATCACTGAAATCATCATGCCTAGCTAGGGGCGTTAAACGATAACGCTTGTTGGGAGGCAACCCAACTTCATTTTTGTTATTTTATTTTTGCTCCTGTTTAGTAATAAATAATTAATATAGCCTCTGGTTAGATGTGGTTTTATGTTTTAATTAGTGTTTGTGCCAAGTATAACCTTTGGGAAGACTTGGGTGAAGTCTTTGTGATCTTGCTGTAAAAAACAGAAACTTTTGCGCTCATGAGATTAGCTGCCATTTTTTACTGGAGAGTGCGATTAGGTTAATTATTTTTTAATATGATTAATAGACAAATTACTCAGGTCCACCAACTTATTTCAGAATTGTTTGATTTCCATAAGTATACGTTTGATACAGATTACTACAGACTGTTCTGTTTTTGACAGATTCTATCTTCTATGTGTTGTTTGCTTATTTTGATGAATCTATGAGTAGTATCGGAGGGTATGAACCATAGAGAAGTTGGGATAGAGTAGATATTACACCAATATGAATTTAGAATGAGTTCACAACAGTACCTAAGTGGTGATTTATTTTCTTATACTAACGGAGCTTACGAGTTTTCTGTTGAGTTTTGTGTTGTGGAGTTTTCAAGTTGTGGGTAAAGATTCGATGGACTGTGGAATAAGGAGTGGAAAGAGCCTAATCTTGGGGATTCCCAAGGCACCCCAAGGTAATATTCAAGGACAACAAAGAGCCTAAGCTTGGGATGCCCCGGATGGCATCCCCTCTTTCGTCTTCGTTCATCGGTAACTTTACTTGAGGCTATATTTTTATTCACCACATGATATGTGTTTTGCTTGGAGAGTCATTTTATTTTCTTTTGTTTTTATTGCTGTTTGAATAAAATACCAAGATATGAAATTCTTAAATGTTAGAGAGTCGTCACATAGTTGCATAATTATTCAACTACTCGTTGATCTTCACTTATATCTTTCGGAGTAGTTTATCATTTGCTCTAGTGCTTCACTTATATATTTTTAGAGCACGGCGGTGGTTTAATTTTGAAGAAATAGATGAACTCTCATGCTTCAATTATATTATTTTGAGAGTCTTTAGAACAGCGTGGTAATTTTCTTGGGTTATAAAATTAGTCCTACTATGATGGGCATTCAAGATGGGTATAATAAAAACTTTCATATAGAGTGCATTGAATACTATGAGAAGTTTGATTCCTTATGATTGTTTTGATATATGAAGATGGTGATATTAGAGTCATGCTAGTTGAGTAGTTGTGAATTTTGAGAGATACTTGAGTTAAAGTTTGTGATTCCCGTAGCATGCACGTATGGTGAACCGTTATGTGATGAGGTCGGAGCATGATTTATTTTTTTGATTGTCTTCCTTATGAGTGGCGGTCGGGGACGAGCGATGGTCTTTTCCTACCAATCTATCCCCTTAGGAGCATGTGTGTAGTACTTTGTTTCGATAACTAATAGATTTTTGCAATAAGTATGTGAGTTCTTTATGACTAATGTTGAGTCCATGGATTATACGCACTCTCACCCTTCGACCATTGCTAGCCTCTCTAATACCGTGCACCTTTAGCTGGTACCATAAAACCACCATTTACCTTCCTCAAAACAGCCACCATACCTACCTATTATGACATTTCCATAGTCATTCCGAGATATATTGTCATGCAACTTTCCATCGTTCCGTTTATTATGACACGCTCCACCATTGTCATATTGCTTTGCATGATCATGTAGTTGACATCGTATTTGTGACAAAGCCACTGTTCATAATTCTTTCATACATGTCACTCATGAGTCATTGCACATCTCGGTACACCACTGGAGGCATTCATATAGAGTCATATTTTGTTCTAAGTATCGAGTTGTAATTCTTGAGTTGTAAATAAATAAAAGTGTGATGGTCATTAAGGGACTCCTGGATTAGGGGGTCTCCGGACAGCCGGACTATATCCTTTGGTCGGACTGTCGGACTATGAAGATACAAGATTGAAGACTTCGTCCTGTGTCCGGATGGGACTCTACTTGGTGTGGAAGGCAAGCTAGGCAATACGGATATGTATATCTCCTCCTTTGTAACCGACCTTGCGTAACCCTAGCCCCCTCCGGTGTCTATATAAACCGGAGGGTTTTAGTCCGTAGGACAACATACAATCATACCATAGGCTATCTTCTAGGGTTTAACCTCTTTGATCTCGTGGTAGATCAACTCTTGTACTACTCATATTATCAAGAACAATCAAGCAGAACGTAGGGTATTACCTCCATCAAGAGGGCCCGAACCTGGGTAAACATCGTGTCCCCTGCCTCATGTTACCATCCGCCTTAGACGCACAGTTCGGGACCCCCTACCCGAGATCTGCCGGTTTTGACACCGACATTGGTGCTTTCATTGAGAGTTCCACTGTGCCGTCACCGTAAGGCTCGATGGCTCCTTCGATCATCGGTAACGATGCGGTCCAGGGTGAGGTTTTTCTCCTCGGACAGATCTTCATATTCGGCGGCTGCACACTGCGGGCCAATTCGCTTGGCCGTCTGGAGCAGAACGAGAGCTACGCCCCTGGCCATCAGGTCAGATTTGGAAACTTGAACTACATGGCCGACATCCGCGGAGACTTGATCTTCGATGGATTCGAGACCATGTCGGACGCGCCGCACAGTCTCGACGAGCATGACGTAACTCTGCCGTCGGACAATGTTCGGGAGATCGCATCCGCAACCACTCCGCCCTTCAATCCAGAGCAAGTCGCGCCATCCGAGAGCGGAGGGATGGACCCCGCCATGGAGGCCGCACTCTTAGTGGTGATAGAGCCGGATACTGAATTCACCCCTTACGAGAGCCGTGTTGCCGAACCACTAGATTCATCTCCGGCCACGGACTCCGAGCCGCTCACATCCGCGCCCGTCGAGTCCGACTGGGCGTCGATCATGGAGTTCACCTCCGCGGATATCTTTCAGCACTCACCTTTCAGAGATGTGCTAAATTCATTAAGGTCTCTCTCCCTGTCAGGAGAACCTTGGCTGAACTATGTCCGGCTAGAATGTGATGCAGATGACGAAGAAATTCGCTGCCCACCCATCACCCACTTAGTAGCCACTGTCGACGACTTGACAGACATGCTCGACTTCGACGATGTGGACGACGAAGCCGGAGATGAACAGGAACCACCGCCCTCAGGGCGCTGGACCGCCACCTCATCATATGATATATACATGGTGGACACCCCCAAGGAAGGCAATGGCGACAAGACAGCGGAGGATGACCCCTCCAAGAAGAAACCCAAGCGCCAACGTCAACAGCGCCGCTCTAAGTCCCGCCACAGCAAGAGCAGTGATACCAGCACAGGAGATAATAACAGTCCGGATAGCGCCGAAGACAACAACAATCCCCTCCAGCACGGTGTAGAGCTAGAGGACGAACAAGCTAGCCCTCCAGAGCAGACAGTAGATGGATAAGCGGAGGAGGACAATTACGTGCCTCCCTCCGAAGACGAGGCAAGCCTCGGCGACGACGAGTTTATCGTGCATGAGGACCCCGTCGAGCAAGAGCGCTTCAAGCGCCGGCTTATGGCCACGACAAATAGTCTTAAGAAAAACAGCAACAGCTTCAAGCTAATCAAGACTTGCTAGCGGACAGGTGGACCGGAGTCCTTGCGTCCGAGGAGCATGAACTCGAGCGCCCGTCCAAGAGTTACCCAAGACGCAGGTTGATACCTCACCTCGAGGAGGAAGCATTGAAACCTCATTCACCAGTGTACGATGGGGCGGACCAGCCACTACGCGGCCGAGCCAGAGAGGCGTTTCAGCCTAAAGTTCAGACCACACCCCGTCGCCACTCACTCAAAAATATTAAGGCCCGGGGCAACACAGAGGACCTGCGAGACATCTTGGACAGTAAGCCAAAAATCGCAAGGTCAATATATGGGACATGAGCACTAATGACCCACAAGTATAGGGGATCTATCATAGTCCTTTCGATAAGTAAGAGTGTCAAACCCAACGAGGAGCAGAAGGAAAAGATAAGTGGTTTCCAGCAAGGTATTCTTTGCAAGTACTGAAATAAGTGGTAACAGATAGTTTTGTGATAGGATAATTTGTAACGAGCAACAAGCAACAAAAGTAAATAAAATGCAGCAAGGTGGCCCAATCCTTTTGTAGCAAAGGACAAGCCTGGACAAACTCTTATATGATGTAAAGCGCTCCCGCGGACACATGGGAATATCGTCAAGCTAGTTTTCATCACGTTCATATGATTCACGTTCGGTACTTTGATAATTTGGTATGTGGGTGGACAGGTGATTGGGTGCTGTCCTTACTTGGACAAACATCCCACTTATGATTAACCTCTATTGCAAGCATCCACAAATACAACAAAAGTATTAAGGTAAACCTAACCATAGCATGAAACATATGGATCCAAATCAGCCCCTTACGAAGCAACGCATAAACTAGGGTTTAAGCTTCTGTCACTCTAGCAACCCATCATCTACTTATTACTTCCCAATGCCTTCCTCTAGGACCACATAATGGTGAAGTGTCATGTAGTCGACGTTCACATAACACCACTAGAGGAGAGACAACATACATCTCATCAAAATATCGAACGAATCCCAAATTCACATGACTACTAATAGCAAGAGTTCTCCCATGTCCTCGGGAACAAAAGTAACTACTCACAAAGCATAAACATGTTCATAATCAGAGGGGTATTAATATGCATATAGGATCTGAACATATGATCTTCCACTAATTAAACCAACTAGCATCAACTACAAGGAGTAATTAACACTACTAGCAACCTACTAGCACCAATCCCGGACTTGGAGACAAGAATTGGATACAAGAGATGGACTAGGGTTTTGAGATGAGATGGTGCTCACGAAGATGTTGATGGAGATTGCCCTCTCCCGATGATAGGAGCGTTGATGATGACGATGGCGATGATTTCCCCCTCCGGGAGGGAAGTTTCCCTGGCAGAACAGGTGTGCCAGGGCCCTAGATTGATTCCGCCAAGGTTCCGCCTCGTGGCGGCGGAGTTTCGTCCGAGAAGATGGCTTATGAATTTTTTCCCAACGAAAGACCCCATATAGCATAACATAGCCACCGGAGGGCCACCAGGGGGCCCACGAGGTAGGGGGCGCGCCCCCACCCTCGTGGGCAGGGTGTGGCCCCCTTGGTGAGTTTCTTCAGCTGTGTATTTTTTTTATATGGCGCGCCCCCACCCTCGTGGGCAGGGTGTGGCCCCCCTAGTGAGTTTCTTCTGCTGTGTATTTTTTATATATTTGGAAAACATCTTCCGTGAAGTTTCAGGACTTTTGCAGTTGTGCAGAATAGGTCTCTAATATTTGCTCCTTTTCCAGCCCAGAATCCCAGTTGCCGGCATTCTCCCTCTTTATGTAAACCTTATAAAATAAGAGAGAATAGGCATAAGTATTGTGACATAATGTGTAATAACAGCCCATAATGCAATAAATATTGATATAAAAGCATGATGCAAAATGGACGTATCAACTCCCCCAAGCTTAGACCTCGCTTGTCCTCAAGCGAAAAGCCGAAATCGAAAAAATATGTCCACATGTTTAGAGATAGAGGTGTCGATAAAAATAAAAATACGGACATGAGGGCATCATGATCATTCTTAGAACAGCAACTTGCATAGTTCTTTGTCATATAATATCTGATGCTAGAGTAATAATTCAATCACAATATCAAGTATGAATCGTAAACTTCATTGAAAACTAACAAACTACAATCTCAGTCATTGAAGCAATTGCAATTTATCATAACATAGGAAAGAGTCGATGTATAAGAGATTTTCAGCAAGTCCACATACTCAACTATCATATAATCTTTCACAATTGCTGACACTCACGCAATACTTATGGGTATGGAGTTTTAATCGGACACAGAGAAAGATAGGGGCTTATAGTTTTGCCTCCCAACGTTTTACCTCAAGGGTAATGTCAGCAGTAATAGTTCATGAAAACTCACATCCAATTAGCCATATATACCAGGATCTTTCCAACATATTGTGCTTGCCAAAGGATAAAATGTAAAAAGGAAGGGTGAGGATCACCATGACTCTTATGCAATGTAGGAGATAAAAGTAAAAGATAGGCCCTTCGCAGAGGGAAGCAGAGGTTGTCATGCGCTTTTATGGGTTGGATGCACAAAATCTTAATGCGAAAGAATGTCACTTTATATTTCCACTTGTGATATGGACCTTTATTATGCAGTCTGTCGCTTTTATTACTTCCATATCACACGCTCGTATAAAGCTTATTTCCTCCACACCAATCAATCATACATATTTAGAGAGCAATTTTTATTGCTTGCACCGATGACAACTTACTTGATGGATCTTACTCAATCCATAGGTAGATATGGTGGACTCTTATGGCAAGACTGGTTTAAGGGTGTTTGGAAGCACAAGTAGTATCTCTACTTGGTGCAATGAATTTGGCTAGCATGAGGGGGAAAGGCAAGCTCATCATGTTGGAAGATCCAAGACAATATAATTTGTCTCGAATGTAAGAAAACATAACCCATTATGTTGTCTTCCTTGTCCAATGTCAACTCTTTAGCATGTCATATTTTAATGAGTGCTCACAATCATAAAAGATGTCCAAGATAGTATATTTATATGTGAAGACCTCTCTTTCTTTATTACTTCCTATTAATTGCAACGATGACCAAAACTGTGTTTGTAAACCCTCAATAACTTTTATTCATCATACTCTTTCTATGTGAGCTCATTACTCTCCATAAGACTCATATGATCTCTTTGTTTCTTTTTATTTCTTTCTCTTTTCTTTCTCTTTTAGGATCATGGCAAAATAATCAAGCCCTTGACTCAACACTAATCTTTATTATATAGCTCACGGACTCGATTACATAGAAGGATAATAATGCAAAAATCACAACTAGATCATACTAAGAACTTTTATTCTACTAGATCAAGATACTACCAAAAGGATCGAACTAAGAAAAACGGTAAAGATAGAGTGATGGTGATACGATACCGGGGCACTCCCCTAAGCTTGGTAGTTGCCAAGTGGAGTGCCCATACCAGATACTCAATTCTTCTTTGTTGGTGAAGACGGTGGTGATTTTGTTGATGGCATAGGCTTCTTCCTTAATTTGCGTTTGAGGACAGAATTTTGGTCCCTTAGGTCCTCAATCTCCTGCTCCAAGCTCAGTATCTTTTTGCATAGTTCCTGTTTGTTCTCCTGCAAGAGGCAAAAAGGGATAAACTCGATCTTAGGTTTCCTTACCCTATCCGGGAGGCTTGACTTTTTGAACTCCACATGCATGTCCCCAGGTTGAGGTAGTGGGGCTTCATCTTCATTTGAGCTCGTCTCCTCCTTTCCCTTGCGTTCATAGTCCTCTTCTTCTTCCGTAGTCCTACCACAATGCTCCACATCCCCATAAACATTAGGATTTGCAAGGTAATCAGCCACGTAGCTTTCTCCTTCCGAATCCTGGGACGACATGTTGCTTTGTCTGCAGCAGAACAGCTCAAAACAAAGACAAGAGATATTTGCGTGATACGGGAGTCAAAACCTCCGGGAGATTATATAATGAATTTTTACCGACCAAAATACGTGTCGTGTACGAAAACGGAGTCCGGAGAGCACATGAGGTGCCCACGAGGTAGGGGGCGCGCCCAATAGGGTAGGGCGCGCCCTCCACCCTCGTGGAGCCCTCGTGTCCTTCCCGGACTGCTGCTTATTTTTCTACTTTTTTAAATATTCCAAAACAGAGAAATATTGCCTTAAAAACTGTTTTGGAGTCGATTTACTTACCATACCACATACCTATTCCTTTTCAGTGTCTGAAACGTTCCAGAAAGTGTCCTTTATGTATTCCTCTGGGGTTACGGTTTCAATAACATTGGTTTCAACATTTATGGGATTACCTGAGATATAGTGTTTGATTGTTTGACCGTTCACCACCTTCGGATTTGTGCCTTCGAAGTTGTTGATTTTTATGGCACCGGAACGGTAGACCTCCTCGATAACGTAAGGACCTTCCCATTTAGAGAGAAGTTTTCCTGCAAAAAATCTTAAACGAGAGTTGTATAACAATACATAGTCACCTACATTAAACTCACGCTTTTGTATCCTTTTGTCATGCCATCTTTTAACTTTTTCTTCAAACAACTTGGCATTTTCGTAGGCTTGGGTTCTCCATTCATCAAGTGAGCTAATATCAAATAACCTCTTCTCACCGGCAAGTTTAAAATCATAATTAAGTTCTTTAATAGCCCAATAAGCCTTGTGTTCTAGTTCGAGAGGCAAGTGACATGCTTTTCCATAGACCATTTTATACGGAGACATACCCATAGGATTTTTATATGCAGTTCTATAGGCCCATAATGCATCATCAAGTTTCTTGGACCAATTCTTTTTAGACCTATTAACAGTCTTTTGCAAAATTAATTTGAGCTCTCTATTACTCAATTCTACTTGACCACTAGACTGAGGGTGATAAGGAGATGCAATTCTATGATTAACATCATATTTAGCAAGCATTTTACGGAAAGCACCATGAATAAAATGTGAACCACCATCAGTCATTAAATATCTAGGGACTCCAAATCTTGGAAAAATAACTTATTTAAGAATTTTAATAGAAGTGTTATGATCAGCACTACTAGTTGGAATAGCTTCTACCCACTTAGTAACGTAATCAACAGCAACTAAAATATGTGTATAACCATTAGACGAAGGAAAAGGTCCCATATAGTCAAAGCCCCAAACATCAAATGGTTCAATAACAAGTGAATAATTCATAGGCATTTCTTGACGTCTACTAATATTACCAATTCTTTGACATTCATCACAAGATAATACAAACTTACAGGCATCCTTGAAGAGAATAGGCCAATAAAAAACCAGATTGCAGTACCTTATGTGCAGTTCTATCTCTAGCATGGTGTCCTCCATAAGCTTCGGAGTGACACTTGCGTAGGATTTGTTCCTGTTCATGCTCAAGTACACAACGTCTAATAACACCATCTACTCCTTCTTTATAAAGATGTGGGTCATCCCAAAAGTAATGCCTCAAATCATAGAAGAAGTTTTTCTTTTGCTGGTATGTGAAACTAGGTGGTATAAACTTACCAACAATGTAATTAGCATAATCAGCATACCATGGAGCAGTATGAGAAGCATTTATGAAATTTAATTGCTCATCAGGAAAGCTATCATCAATAGGTAGTGGGTCATCAAGCACATTTTCTAACCTAGATAAGTTGTCTGCAACGGGGTTCTCAGCTCCTTTTCTATCGACAATATGCAAATCAAATTCTTGTAGCAAGAGAACCCATCTAATAAGTCTAGGTTTAGCATCTTTATTTTCCATGAGATATTTAATAGTAGCATGATCAGTGTGAATAGTTACTTTAGAAACAACAATATAAGGTCTGAACTTATCACAAGCAAATACAACTGCTAAGAATTCTTTTTCAGTAGTAGCATAATTTCTTTGAGAATTGTCTAGGGTTTTACTAGCATATTGAATAACATTTAATTTTTTATCAACTCTTTGTCCTAGAACAGCACCTACAGCATATTGAATAACATTTAAATTCCAATCAGGTGGCTGAACAATAGGTGCAGAAATCAATGCTTTCTTAAGTATTTCAAATGCTTCTACACAATCATCATCAAAGACAAATGGTATATCCTTTTGTAATAAATTAGTCAGAGGCCGAGAGATTTTTGAGAAGTCCTTAATGAACCTCCTATAAAAACCGGCATGACCAAGGAAACTTCTTATACCTTTGATGTCCTTAGGACATGGCATCTTTTCAATAGCATCAACCTTGGCTTTGTCAACTTCAATACCTCTTTCAAAAACTTTATGCCCCAAGACAATACCTTCATTAACCATAAAGTGGCACTTTTTCCAATTCAAGACAAGATTAGTTTCTTCACATCTCTGCAAAACTCGATCAAGGTTGCTCAAGCAGTCATCAAAAGAAGATCCATAGACGGAAAAGTTGTCCATGAAAACCTCACAAATCTTTTCACAAAAGTCATAGAATATAGCCATCATGCATCTTTGAAAGGTAGCAGGTGCATTACATAAACCAAAAGGCATACGTCTAGAAGCAAAAGTACCAAAAGGGCATGTAAAAGTAGTCTTTGATTGATCTTTGGCTGACATAGGTATTTGAGAGAAACCAGAATAACCATCTAGAAAGCAAAAATGTGTATGTTTAGATAATCTTTCTAGCATTTGATCGATAAAAGGTAAGGGGTAATGATCTTTTTTAGTAGCCTTATTTAATTTGCGGAAATCAATTACCATCCTATAACCTGTAATAATTCTTTGAGGAATCAATTCATCTTTATCATTAGGAACAACAGTAATACCTCCCTTCTTAGGGACACAATGGACAGGGCTTACCCACTGACTATCAGCAACGAGATAAATTATACCTGCCTCAAGGAGCTTTAGTATCTCCTTTCTTACCACTTCTTTCATTTTAGGATTCAGCCGGCGTTGATGATCACAAACTGGTTTAGCATCTTCTTCCAAATTAATTTTATGTTGACATAGAGTGGGACTAATGCCCTTAAGGTCATCAAGAGTATACCCAATAGCAGCACGGTGCTTCTTCAGAGTTTTCAATAATCTCTCTTCTTCATGTTCTGAAAGGTTAGCACTAATAATAACAGGATATATCTTTTCTCATCAAGATAAGCATATTTAAGAGTATCAGGTAACGGTTTAAGTTCAAACACGGGATCACCCTTGGGTGGAGGAGGATCCCCTAAGATTTCAACAGGTAAATTATTTTTCAGAATAGGTTCCTGTTTAAAGAATACTTCATCCAATTCCCTTCTTTCATTCATAAACATATCATTTTCATGGTCTAGCAAATATTGTTCTAAAGGATCACTAGGAGGTACGGCAATAGAAGCAAGACCAATAATTTCATCCTTACTAAGTAATTCTTCTTCACGGTGTTGTCTACTAAATTTAGAAAAATTAAATTCATGAGCCATATCATCTAAACCGATAGTAACAACATCTCTTTTGCAATCTATGGTAGCATTAATAGTATTTAAGAAGGGTCTACCAAATATAATGGGACAAAAGCTATCTTGCGGGGAACCAAGAACAAGAATATCAGCAGGATATTTAGTTTTGCCACACAAGACTTCAACATCTCTAACAATTCCCATCGGTGAAATAGTATCTCTATTGGCAAGTTTAATTGTGACATCAATATCTTCCATCTCAGCAGATGCAATATCATGCATAACTTCTTGGTATAAAGAATAAGGTATTGCACTAGCACTAGCACCCATATCACATATGCCATGATAACAATGATCTCCTATTTTAACAGAAATAGCAAGCATGCCTTCCACAGGTCTAGGTTTATCTTTATCACGGGGTTTAGCAATTCTAGCAGTTTCATTACAGAAATAAATAACATGCCCATCTATATTATCAGACAAGAGATCTTTAACAATAGCAATATTAGGTTCAACTTTAACTTGCTCAGGAGGTGTATATGTTTTAATATTGCTTTTATGAACCACAGTTGAAGCTTTAGCATGATCCTTTATCCTAACAGGGAAAGGTGGTTTCTCAACAAAATAAGTAGGAACAATAGGATCATTATAAGTAATAGTATTTTCTTCAATTTTAATAGGTGCAGCTACTTTTACTTCTATGGGAGGATGATATTTAAACCACTTCTCCTTGGGGAGATCAACATAAGTAGCAAAAGATCCATAGAAAGAAGCTACTATCTCAGTGTCAAGTCCATATTTAGTGCTAAATTTATGAAAAATATCGGTATCCATAAAAGATTTAACACAATCAAAACTAGGTGTCATACCTGACTCCTTACCATTGTCGAGGTCCCAATCTTCAGAGTTGCATTTAATTCTTTCCAATAAATCCCATTTGAATTCAATAGTTTTCATCATAAAAGAGCCAGCACAAGAAGTATCAAGCATGGTGCGATTGTTACCAGAAAGCCGAGCATAAAAATTTTGAATAATCATTTCTCTTGAGAGCTCATGATTGGGGCATGAATATAACATTCATTTAAGACTCCCCCAAGCTTGAGCGATGCTTTCTCCTTCGCGAGGCCAAAAATTATATATATAATTGCGATCACGGTGAACAAGATGCATAGGATAAAACTTCTGATGAAATTCCAATTTCAATCATTTGTAATTCCAAGACCTCATATCATTACATAGCCTATACCATGTCGATGCATCTCCCCTCAAAGATAAGGGAAAGACCTTCTCCTTAACAACATCTCTGGGTACACCTGCAAGCTTAAATAATCCATAAACTTGATCCACATATATCAGATGTTCATCAGGATGTTTTGTTCCATCTCCTAGAAAAGGGTTAGCTAGCAGTTTTTCTATCATACCCGAAGGAACTTCAAAGCAAGCATTTTCATTTTCATATTCATTTTTAGTAGGTTCAGTAGGTTGAGGAGCAACTCTTTGCTCTACTGGTCGGGGTGAAGATACCCCGAACAAGCCCCTCAGAGGATTACTTTCCATGGTAACAAGTGACAGTAAATTTCAGCACACTGTATAAATTTTTCCTTACCAAATTCCACCTACCAAAGGCGCTTCACTCCCCGGCAACGGCGCCAGAAAAGAGTCTTGATGACCCACAAGTATAGGGGATCTATCATAGTCCTTTCGATAAGTAAGAGTGTCGAACCCAATGAGGAGCAGAAGGAAATGATAAGTGGTTTCCAGCAAGGTATTCTCTGCAAGTACTGAAATAAGTGGTAACAGATAGTTTTGTGATAGGATAATTTGTAACGAGCAACAAGTAACGAAAGTAAATAAAATGCAGCAAGGTGGCCCAATCCTTTTGTAGCAAAGGACAAGCCTGGACAAACTCTTATATGATGTAAAGCGCTCCCGAGGACACATGGGAATATCGTCAAGCTAGTTTTCATCATGTTCATAAGATTCGCGTTCGGTACTTTGATAATTTGGTATGTGGGTGGACAGGTGCTTGGGTGTTGTCCTTACTTGGACAAACATCCCACTTATGATTAACCTCTATTGCAAGCATCCGCAAATACAACAAAAGTATTCAGGTAAACCTAACCATAGCATGAAACATATGGATCCAAATCAGCCCCTTACGAAGCAACGCATAAACTAGGGTTTAAGCTTCTGTCACTCTAGCAACCCATCATCTACTTATTACTTCCCAATGCCTTCCTCTAGGCCCAAATAATAGTGAAGTGTCATGTAGTCGACGTTCACATAACACAACTAGAGGAGAGACAACATACATCTCATCAAAATATTGAACGAATACCAAATTCACATGACTACTAATAGCAAGACTTCTCCCATGTCCTCGGGAACAAAAGTAACTACTCACAAAGCATAAAAATGTTCATAATCAGAGGGGTATTAATATGCATATAGGATCTGAACATATGATCTTCCACCAATTAAACCAACTAGCATCAACTACAAGGAGTAATTAACACTACTAGCAACCTACTAGCACCAATCCTGGACTTGGAGACAAGAATTGGATACAAGAGATGAACTAGGGTTTTGAGATGAGATGGTGCTGATGAAGATGTTGATGGAGATTGCCCTCTCCCGATGAGAGGAGCATTGATGATGACGATGGCGATGATTTCCCCCTCTGGGAGGGAAGCTTCCCCGGCAGAACAGCTCCACCAGAGCCCTAGATTGATTCCGCCAAGGTTCCGCCTCGTGGTGGCAGAGTTTCGTCCGAGAAGATGGCTTATGATTTTTTTCCCATCGAAAGACTCCATATAGCAGAAGATGGCCACCGGAGGGACACCAGGGGGCCCACGAGGTAGGGGGCGTGCCCAGGGGGTAGGGCGCGCCCCCCACCCTTGTGGGCAGGGTGTGGCCCCCCTGGTGAGTTTCTTCCACTAAGTATTTTTTATATATTTAGAAAACATCTTCCGTGAAGTTTCAGGACTTTTGGAGCCGTGCAGAATAGGTCTCTAATATTTGCTCCTTTTCCAGCCCAGAATCCCAGCTGCCGGCATTCTCCCTCTTTATGTAAACCTTGTAAAATAAGAGAGAATAGGCATAAGTATTTTGACATAATGTGTAATAACAGCCCATAATGCAATAAATATTGATATAAAAGCGTGATGCAAAATGGACGTATCAGGCACGTGTGCCTACACGGGACGATGATCGTCGCGTCGGATACACCAAGAGTAAATCCAGCCAGGCCGAATACAGTAGACAAGACTCCTACGAACTACGTCGGGATATAGCCCGGCACAGAGGTGCCGCACACCCCCTATGCTTCACTGATGAAGTTATGAATCATGAATTCCCGGAGGGTTTCAAACCCGTAAATATCAAATCATACGATGGCACAACAGATCCCGCTGTATGGATCGAGGATTTCCTCCTTCACATCCACATGGCTCGCAGTGATGATCTACATGCCATCAAGTACCTCCCACTAAAACTCAAAGGACCAGCTCGACATTGGCTGAATAGCTTGCGAGCAGATTCCGTCGGCAGTTGGGAGGATCTGGAAGACGCATTTCTTGACAACTTCCAGGGCACTTATGTGCGGCCACCGGATGCTGATGACTTGAGCCACATAACCCAGCAGCCAGTGGAATCAGCCAGACAATTCTGGACACGGTTCCTGACTAAGAAAAATCAAATTGTAGACTGTCCGGATGCAGAGGCCCTAGCGGCATTCAAGCATAACATCCGCGACGAGTGGCTCGCCCGCCACCTCGTCCAGGAGAAGAAGAAATCTATGGCAGTCGTCACGACACTCATGACCCACTTTTGCACGGGCGAGGACAGCTGGCTGGCTCGCAGCAACAACACATCGAAGAATACGGATACCTCGAATACCAAAGATGTTAACGGTAGGTAGTGTCGTAATAGACCAAAGCGCCGCAATAATGGCGATAACACCGAAGATATGGCAGTCAATGCCGGATTCAGAGGCTCTAGATCTGGTCAGCGGAAAAAGCCATTCAAAAGAAATACTCCGGCTCTGTCCAGTCTGGATTGCATACTGGATCGCTTGTGTCAAATCCACGGCACCCCCGACAAGCCAGCCAATCACGCCAACAGATAATGTTGGGTGTTCAAGCAGGCTGGCAAGTTAAATGCCGAAAACAAGGACAAGGGGCTGCATAGCGATGACGAGGAGGAGCCCCGGTCGCCGAACACAGGAGGACAGAAGGGGTTTCCCCCACAAGTGAAGACGGTGAACATGATATACGCAACCCACATTCCCAAGAAGAGCAGAAACGTGCACTAAGGGACGTCTATGCGATGGAGCCCGTCGCCCCAAAGTTCAACCCATGGTCTGCTTTCCCGATCACCTTCGATCACAGGGATCACCCCACTAGCATCCGTCATGGCGGATCCGCCGCACTGGTCCTAGACCCCATCATTGACGGATTTCACCTCACTCGAGTCCTTATGGACGGCGGCAGCAGCCTGAACCTGCTTTGTCAGGATACAGTGCAAAAAATGGGTATCGATCCCTCGAGGATCAAACCCAGCAAAACCACCTTTAAAGGCGTCATCCCAGGTGTAGAGGCCCATTGCACAGGCTCAATCACACTGGAAGTGGTCTTCGGATCACCGGATAACTTCCGAAGCGAAGAGTTAATCTTAGACATCGTCCCGTTTCGCAGTGGCTATCATGCACTGCTCGGACGGACAGCATTTGAAAAATTCAATGCAGTGCCGCATTACGCATACCTCAAGCTCAAGATGCTAGGACCTCGCGGGGTCATAACAGTAAATGGAAACACAGAATGCTCGCTCCGTACGGAAGAGCACACTGCGGCCCTTGCAGCAGAGGCACAAAGCAGCATGTTCAGGCAGACCACTCATTCGGCATCACGGTCCCCGGACACCTTCAAGCGAGTCCGAAACAAGCTGCAACAGGATCGCCTGGCACAATCAGAGCTCGCCTAGCAATTCGGCTCCCGTCCCAGTCCCAGTGAAGCGACGAAATCCGTGCCACGTGTACATAACTACGCATTAAAAATACCATGGACATAGGCGGGGGCACGATCAGGACACACCCCGCATTGTGGCTTAACCACACTAGGGGTTGTATACCTTTGACATTCCTTTTCTATTTCAGGGCCTAACTCTCTGGAAGCCCTTTCTGGCAGTACGATTGTCGGACACATTCCGGAAGCAACAACCAAGGCGGCAAGAAGCTAAGATGAACATGGGAACCGCCAGGTGGTTTCTAGTAATAATTGATATACCCGCTTTTCACTATTTTATGCGCAGCTTGCCCTGGGATAGGACATTTTGAATTGTCTTACTTTATGCTTATTGCACTACTTGTACCAAGTATGCTTCGACATATCATTTAAATAACAATGCATATCATTAATATGTCATTGCATTATTGAAGTTTTTCTCTTTCTCTTATATGTCCATTTACGACAATCCGCACCCGCACGTTCAGGTACGGTCAGTACGCCAGGGGCTCTCGTTTACCCCATAATACGGCGCAAGAAGTCCGAACACTTTCGGCAGTGCGGCACCCCGAACTTATAGCATTATATGCATCAGCTCTGAATCATGTCTTTGGTCAAATGTTGGGTTGCCCGGCTCCCATGCTTTGGTACCTTACGTTCCGCTATATCGGCTAAGGTAGCGGTGGGAGAACTACTGCGATTGTGTCCCGGTTCTTACGGATGAGCACCTCAGTAGAGAAAGCCAAAAACTGACTGTCATGATAAGAAGAGAGACTGGTCGCTGTTCGAGAGGTCTCAAGTCCTTAAAGACTTTTTCCGCTTCGGGCGAGGAGTCGGCCTTGTCCGGCTTAGGCATGTATAGCGCCCCAAATTCAGCCCTCCGAATACCAGGGGCTTCGCCAAAAATTTAAAATCGTAGACTTCTATGGCTAAGTGAGAGTGATAAAGCATTATAGTCCGATTGCCTGGTTCATTGCGCTGAACACCTCCCTTGAAGGACCAAAAATTGGGGTAAAGAGTGTTCAGATTTATCCTGAACACCCCAGTATTAGTTACATGGGCGTAGAAGTCGACGACTGGCCAACTCTCAGATTTTATAATCAGTCGCACAGAAGGTAATATTTTAAATTAAGAAAGCGTCGCATGGCACAAACGAACTCGTTTCATATTACAGGATCACATGAGCATGTTCATTCAAAAATTACATCCTTGGCACACTCATCTGCCACTAAGCAGGAACCCGTCAAGACACTCTCATAGTAATTCTCGGGGCAGCGATTCTCCTTGCCCTCCAGTGGCCCCTCCTTCACTAGCTTCACAGCGTCCAGCTTTGCCCAGTGCACCTTCGCCCGGGCAAAAGCCCTGTGTGACCCTTGATGCAGACGGACCACTTGATGACTTCAAGCCGTGGGCAGGCTTCTACAAGCCGCCTCACCAGACTGAAGTAGCTGCCAGACGGGGGCTCGCCAGGCCACATCCGGACTATAAGGCCCTTCATGGCCTGTTCGGCCGCCTTGTGAAGTTTGACCAACTGCTTCAGTTGGTCACTCAAGGGCATGAGGTGTTCGGTCCCAGTATATTGAGACCAGAACAACTTCTCCATTGAGCTCCCCTCCTCAGCCCGGTAAAACTCCGTGGCATCCAGTACACTATGGGGAAGATCTGCAAACGCTCTTGGAGAGCTCTGAAATAGGGTAAGAAAAAGGAAAGTCTCCTTCACGTGTTTTCTTTGCATAATGAATGCCTTACGCGCTGCTATCTTCTTCACTGCATCAATCTCCTGGAGGGCCTTGTGGGCTTCAGCCTTGGCGCTCCGGACGCTTTCAAGCGCCTACGCGAGCTCGGACTCTCATGCCTTAGAGTCACGCTCCAAGGACTCGTACTTTTTGGCGAGAGCCTCGAGCTCTTGCTGCACCTTGCCTACTTGGGCTTCTTGCTTCTCCCGTTCAATGCATTCTTTGGCCGCTTTGTCTTCGGCCTCGGACAACGCCTTCCTCAGGGTCTCCACCTCGGTCATGGCCCCTGACAAATTCATGATGATCCTATTACTTTACACCCGGACTTCTTTTTAACTATATAGACAGGGGTATTTCTTACCTTTGCTCTCTTCGAGCTGCCTCTTGGTAAGGCCGAGCTCGTCCTCGGACCACTTCAGGTCCTGCTTGAGCGTAGAGGCCTCCGCAGTACGTGCGGCAGTGGCTAGCAGTGAAGCCTGCACATACACATAGACATAATCTAATTAGACTCCTGAGTCATCATTCGATCCTCTATTCAGCTTTTCTTCGCGAACGCCGAACAGAGCATCAAGGGCTACTATCTATGCGGTAATATTTTCTTATATTTTGATTTCTTACCTCAAAGCCTGTTAGGAGGCTGGCGCAAGCTTCGGTCAGTCTGTTTTTGGCGGACTGAACTTTCTCGACCACCGCACTCATGATAGTGCGGTGCTCTTCTTCGATGGAAGCGCTGCGAAGCGCTTCCAGCAGGTTGGACAGAGGACACCGGCACGGATGGTTGGCCCCCCTTGGCGAGGGACCGCCTACCGGAGTCCGGAACCATCGAAGGTTCTGGCGCAGTGTCCGGCTGGGGCCCGAACTTGAAGCCCATAGGAGCCTCGCTCCCTTGGTACCCAGGGTCCGGGAAGCCGTCGTGAGGCGCCCCCAGGACCACCTCCCCTTGGCTCAGTGCCTTTTGAGACAACACCTCGGCGTTGTCCGTAGGGAGAGGGGTGGAAGCGGTCGGAAGAGAACCGTTGTTCATATCCGACGAGTCCAAAGAGCCGCTCGACGAGGGTACATCGAGATGAGCTCGGGACGGACTGCATAATCATGTTCGGCATGAGGAAAGGGAGTACAATAAAATATACCATGCAGTACTATGGTGTCCGGACACTTACGACTTCACCAGGGGCTTGTCCCTGGGTAGCCACTCGTCGCCGCTGTCGGCGGCCGTCGTGGCACAGTCCGGAGGGAGGGTTCTTCCCTTCTTGGACCCTTCGGCCTCCCCGGATGGGTAGGCCTTCCTTTTCTTGTCTCCCCCGGCTGGGGGGAGAACTTTTCTCCTCCTCCTCCTTGTTTCCATGGGAGGAGTGCACGTTGGAGTCATCGGATGATGATTCCGATAGAACCTTGCGTCGGAGACCCTTTCGGGTCCCCATGGCCTTCTTCTTGGCCTTCTTTGCCGGCACCTCGTAAGGTGCCGGAGTCAGCATCTTCGTTAGAAGAGTGTCTGCAGGATCTTCGGGCAGGGGGGCTGGATAGTCAAGCTGCTCTGTTGTCTCTATCTAGTCCTGTCAATGACATGGAAGCTTAGGTCCAGCACATAACTAAACCGGGGAAAATAAATAACCTGAGAGATATAAAATCCTACCGGATTGGCGCGGCGCTTTGCGCTGAGTCTGCGGTCCTCGGTGAGGGAGGGAGGCATCTCGGCACTCTTGAACAGCATCCTCCAGACGTCCTCGTGCGTCGTGTCATAGAGCTCTCGCAGCGTCTGGTGCTTGGCCGAGTCGAACTCCCACAAATTGAATGCCCGTCTTTGGCACGGAAGGATCTGGCGGAAGAGCATAACCTGGACCACGTTGACAAGTTTGATTTTTCTACTCGTCATGTTCTGGATGCAGGTCTGGAGTCCGGTCAACTCTATCGAAGATCCCCAGGACAGGCCCTTCTTTTTCCAGGAGGTGAGCCGCGTGGGGATTCTGGATCGAAATTTGGGGGCCACCACCCAGTTGGAGTTGCGCGGCTCGGTGATGTAGAACCACCCTGATTGCCACCCCTTTATGGTATCCACATAGGTGCCCTCGAGCCAGGTGACATTAGGCATCTTGCCCACCATGGCACCTCCGCACTCTGCTTGCTGGCCTCCCACCACCTTCGGTTTGACATTGAAGGTTTTCAGCCATAAGCCGAAGTGGGGCCTGATGCGGAGGAAGGCCTCGCACACGTTGATAAACGCAGAGATGTTGAGGACGAAGTTGGGGGCCAGATCATGAAAATCCTGCCCATAGTAGAACATGAGACCGCGGACGAACGGGTGGAGAGGAAATCCCAGTCCGCGGACAAAATGGGTAAGAAAAACTACCCTCTCATGGGGTTCGGGCATTGGGACGATCTGCCCCGCATTTGGCAGCCGGTGCACGATATCCGCAGCCAGGTATCCGGCTTCCCGTAACTCTTTGATGTTCTCCTCCGTGGCGGAGGAGACCATCCACTTGCCTCCTGCTCCGGACATGCTTGGAGTGGTTTGAGAAGAAGAACGCGAACTTGGGCGCTAGAGCTCGAGTGTGCGGGAATGAGTAAGCGAGGAGGAAGAAGGTGTGAGTGCAAAAAGGTAAACCTTTGTCCCTTTTATAAGGGCGGAAGAGGCGATGTGCCTCCCCACTTGCCTAGCAAAACCGCTTATTCCCCAGGCGTCATAATTGAAGGTGTGGTTGGGTTACCCATGTCCGTATTGATGAGAATCCCGTGATAAGGGGAACATGATCTCTGCTTTGACAAGACATGTCAAGAAAACCGCCTCGCGTTATGTGCGAAGCTGGTTAAGAAAAGCGGTTCGAATAATAACTGGGCCATGGCATGATGTCATGCTGTCAAAACGTGTCAACAGATTAGATTCATGGAAATATTATTCTCTCTACGGTGGTATGTGGAACTTATTTTGCAGGGTTGGACACGGTCCTTGTATTCAAACTCTTCCATGGTGTATTCGGAGGAGGAACCCGCCTTGCAATGCCGAAGACAACACTGCGCGCCGGACTCGTCGTCATTGAAGCCTGGTTCAGGGGCTACTGAGGGAGTCCTAGATTAGGGGGTCTCCGGACAGCCAGACTATATCCTTTGGCCAGACTATCGGACTATGAAGATACAAGATTGAAGACTTCGTCCCGTGTCCGGATGGGACTCTACTTGGCGTGGAAGGCAAGCTAGGCAATACGGATATGTATATCTCCTCCTTTGTAACTGACCTTGTGTAACCCTAGCCCCCTCCGGTGTCTATATAAACCGGAGGGTTTTAGTCCGTAGGACAACATACAATCATACCATAGGCTAGCTTCTAGGGTTTAGCCTCTTTGATCTCGTGGTAGATCAACTCTTGTACTACTCATATTATCAAGAACAATCAAGCAGGACGTAGGGTATTACCTCCATCAAGAGGGCCCGAACCTGGGTAAACATCGTGTCCCCTGTGTTGGGGATATCACTACTGGGCGTAAACCGGCCTATCTGGGCCGGGTTAACTTCGTTAGTAGTTAAGTATGTTAAAGCCCAAGAAGGCAGATGAGGGCTCAAGGCCCATAGTCGGTTCAAGGCCTGTAGCCGTAAACCGGCGTTGGTATTTAACTTGTACTGTAAGTTAAGAATAAGTAGAGACCAAACCGGACACATCTATGAGCCAGTATTGGGACTCTGTGAACCGACGGGCGTCACCCGTGTATATAAGGGGACGACCCGGCGGCGGTCCAAAGACAACAGACAACAACTCGAGACATAGGCGAAGCTTGTTTGCTCCCTGGTCATCGAAACCCCATCAATCCCATCACAACTAGATGTAGGCTTTTACCTTCATCGAAGGGGCCGAACTAGTATAAACTCTCTTGCGTCCCTGTGTCCGCTTTAACCCCTTCAAGCTAACCCGTCGCGATGGCTCCACCACTAAGTCCTTTCTCTAGGACATCTGCCGTGACAAAACCACGACAGTTGGCGCCCACCGTGGGGCTATCGCACGATGGTTTCAAGTTCTTGGAGGGCCGCTTTGAAGGACTCGAGGGCTACGCTGTGGGCCGGATGACTAAGAGTCGTCGCGGCAAGCTCTACATCGATGATGCAGGCTGGGGCCCCGAGGTCGGCTCAGTTGAGTACGGGTACCGGGTCCCCTTTGGTGGCATACACGTTTTCATTGGCAAGATCGATGAACCGGCCCCTGAGCCGGACATCTGCACCGACCTCATCGAAATGGCTCAGCGTGCGCGGTCCGCCTGGGTTAAACCGGCCGTGAAGCGTGCCTTTGTGGGAGTTATCCATGGAGGAAGTTACGAGGATGGATCGGAATCTCGCGGCGAGACCGTCGTTTATTCTGGCGACGAGTCATCAACCGGAGAAACCAAATCTCTATATCAGCTACAAGATGGCCGGATTGGGGGCTGTTTCAACGGCGACAGTATTCCGAACCCCTCTGATCTACCCAACCGAGTTGGAATATTCATGGCCGGCACATAAGCAGCGCTTCATTCTTCGATCGCCGCGCCAATAACCTCCGGTTCAGCAGCGGCGACAGCTGCCGGGACAGGAAGCTCTGCACGCCCACCGGCTCAAGTTCTATCAGATCTATTTGATGCATTGGCTGCGCTTATGGCAGAAGCTAATCCGGCGGATCAGGAAGTCCATAACACGGAGATTGCAAAGGTGAAGGAATAGATCACCCAGGCCAAGGCGGACCTGGCAGCTAAGAATGTCAGGATGACCACAGAGTGGGCCGCTTTAGACGCACAAGCCTACAGGCTCGTGTTGGACCAGAACGCGTCGCATGAAGTCATGAGGAGGAAGTACCGATCTCGTTTGCCTTCGGTTTTCGAGGCCAGAGACCTTTTCAACACCCCAGGAGCAGGAACCAGTAATCCGCTGGAGGGGAACCGGGCAGAAGCTCCTGGGACCGGTGCGCCGGTTCAGCCCCGTCCGATGAATCCGCCTCGTCAAAACACTATTATACCTCACGCTATTTCAACACCTCTGGGTCACTACTCCAACCCAATGGACAATCTCGTTGCCGCTGTTGCACGGCTGGAGGCCATGCCAATTGAAGGTGACTCGCCGCAGGCGGTAGAGACACGACGGGTCAAGGAGCTTCTTAGGACAGCTTTGGTCCAACAGGAAGCGTACTCCTACAGCCGCGACCGGATCCACTCGACCCCTCATCCAAGCCGAAGCTATAGCAGGCGTATGGATGAACCAGCAGTGTCAAGCAATGAATGATGTGGAGCACCCCGCGGCAACAACCCGGCGGGTGGTGCTGATAACGCTCAGGAAGTGGTGGACCGGGCCCGAGCGCGCAGGGAGGCCGAGTTAGCCGCACAGTATCAGGCTCGGCAGCTTACGCCGGTTCGTCCAACTATTTCGGTCGAACCCGGTGTTACTTATAGCTCTTTGGGGGTGCCTTACCTTGTCCCCGCTTTACGCAATGTGCGCTTGCCCAAGGATTTCAAGGGCCCGCAAGGTACCAAATTACACGGCGGATCAACCCCCAGAGACATGGGTGGAGAGCTATGAGATGGCCATGGAGATGCTTGATGTGGATGATGCGGCATGTGCGAAGTACTTCACCATGATGCTTGAAGGAACGGCCCGCACTTGGTTAAAAATCTTACTGGCCAATTCTATCAGTTCATGGGCCCAATTACGAGCCCGGTTTATCAGTAATTTCAAGGATACATGTAAGCAACCCATGTCGATAGTAGACTTATCTGCCTGTGTCCAGGAGGAAGGAGAATCGATGACTCATTGGATGCACCGGGTCTCACAAGTGTTGCATTCATCAGACCGCATCAACGCTGACACCGCAGTCTTAACCCTAGAAGGCAACTGCCGGTTTGGGCCCCTAAAGCTGAAATTGGGACGGATGAAGCGCCATTGCACTGACATGGGGACCCTCATGGCTGATTTGGTAAAGTATGATGATTCTGATAGTACCAAGGATCCCGAATCTGATGACGACAAGGCAGGGAAGGGAAAGAGGAACAACAATTCCAAAGGTCAGCAGCATCACTTGGCAGGCAATGGTGGTGGAGGCAAGCGTAAAGCGGATGGTAACATGGACTTTGTGGCTAACACCAACGCGCAGGACAAGGGCCAGTGACGCAGGGGTAAACCACCAAATCGCAATGGAGCACCCAACCCTAACCCGGACCACCTAAATTATTTACTGAGCCAGCCCTGTCCAAGACATGGAACGAAGGAGGTGCTAGCAAACCACCTTTGGAAGGATTGCTTCATTATGCAGGAGTTCAAGAATTCTAATGCTTTCCGGTATGATCACGGCTCCAGCGGTGGCTCAGGATCCGGGCCGGGTTACAGTGGAGGAAATTCTGGTTCAGGATTTAATGGTAATCCGGGCGGACATAATAATCAAAATAATCAAAACAACCAGGGTGGTTACAACCAACGGCAGCAACAGTCAGGTTACCAGAGCAACCCAAAGCAGTTGAATAGTGGGCAGTACCATGTCTTCACCACTAGCTTGGACAAGCAAGACCGGAAGGTTCAGAGGCGGGCAGTCAACTCTGTTGAACTGGCCGTGCCCCGTTATCTACGCTGGTCTGAACAGCCAATCATATGGAGCAGAGAGGATCACCCTCCCCAGGTTGATAATCCGGGTCAGTTGGCTCTGGTGGTGGTGCCTCAGGTGGGAGGTTACAAGTTCACCAAGGTGCTCATGGATGGAGGGAGCAGCATTAATATCTTGTACTATGAGACCTTCCGTCGTATGGGACTAACAGATAAAAATCTCAAACCATCCAATACGGTGTTCCACGGTGTGGTACCTGGCAAGTCAGCATATCCTGTTGGTAAGATAGCTCTGGAAGTGGCCTTTGGAAATGATCATGATTCCAGGTCGGAGACGTTGACGTTTGAAGTGGTGAAAATCCAAAGTCCATATCACGCTCTGTTTGGGCGACCGGCCTACGCCAAGTTTATGGCATGGCCCTGTTATGTGTATTTGCAGCTCAAAATGCCGGGTCACAAGGGGACAATAACGGTTCACGGAAGCCGTAAAATCGCTTTGGAGTGCGAGGAAGGAGGTGCGGCCTACGCAGAGTCGGTTTGTGCCACCGAGGAGCTAAAGTATTATAAGGACAATGTTGATCCGGCGGACATGACTCCATTAAAGAAGCCAACTACTAAGCATGATCCGGCCCTGAAGTTAAAATTGGCAGCAAAAACTAAGCTTGTTGACTTCGTACCTGGCGATTCGTCCAAGAAGTTCAGCATCAGTGCCAACTTGGATCCGAAATAGGAAAGCGCACTCATCGAGTTCATCCGTGAGAATCGGGACATTTTTGCATGGAAGCCCTTTGACATGCCAGGTGTACCGAGGCAACTCGCTGAGAACACCCTCAATGTGGATCCTAAATACAAACCGGTGAAACAGTTTCTCCGCCGGTTTAACGAAGAAAGACGCAAGGCGATTGGAGAAGAGGTAGCCAGGCTCTTAGCAGCTGGCTTTATTGTTGAAGTTTTTCACCCTGAGTGGCTTTCCAATCTGGTGCTGGTCCTTAAGAAAAACGGCACCTGGCGCATGTGTGTGGATTACACAGATCTTAATAAGGCTTGTCCAGCAGATCCTTTTGCCCTCCCCCGTATTGATCAAATTATTGATGCTATGGCGGGTTGTGAGCGTTTAATTTTTTTGGATGCATATTCTGGCTATCATCAGATCAAAATGGCAGTTAAGGACCAGGAGAAGACAGCATCCATAACTCCCTTTGGAGCCTTCTGCTATGTGTCTATGCCCTTTGGGCTCAAGAGTGCCCAGGCAACTTATCAACGATGTGTACAAAATTGTCTTCACAAGCAGATTGGCCATAATGTACATGCTTACGTGGATGATATCGTGGTTAAGTCCAGGGAGAAGGAGACTCTGCTTGACGATTTGAAGGAAACCTTTGATAACCTGAGGACGTACAAGATCATGCTTAATCCGACCAAGTGTGTTATTGGTGTACCGGCAGGCAAGTTATTGGGTTTTCTGGTGTCCAACAGGGGAATTGAGGCTAATCCGGAGAAGATCACAACCATCACCTCCCTGGCTAAACCGAAGTGTATCAATGATGTTCAACACTTGGCAGGCCAGATTGCCGCGTTAAGCCGGTTTATCAGCCGCCTTGGTGAGAAGGCAATCCCTTTGTATCAGATGTTGAAGAAGACAGATCAGTTCGTCTGGAGTTCCGCTGCTGATGAAGCGTTTGAGGACTTAAAGCGGCAATTGGCCAATCCGCCTGTGCTCGTTTCTCCCATTGACAAGGAGCCGTTACTGCTATATGTTGCTGCTAATGCTCGTGCGGTCAGCGTGGCTATTGTGGTGGAGCAAAAGGAGGCAGGTAAGGAGCATCCGGTTCAATGTCCGGTCTATTATATCAGCGAGGTACTCATTGAGTCCAAGCAAAGGTATCCGCATTGGCAGAAGCTGGTGTACGGAGTTTTTATGGCAAGCCGGAAGCTTAAGCAATACTTCCAAGGGCACCCAATTATGGTGGTTAGTTCTGCTCCTTTGGGGGATATCATCCAGAACCGGGAAGCGACTGGCCGGATTGCCAAGTGGGCTATAGAGCTTGGGCCGCACGGATTGAAGTATGTGCCTCGGACGGCAGTTAAGTCTCAAGCACTTGTTGATTTCATCAATGATTGGATGGAACTGCAAGCACCTGAAGAAAAGCCGGACCACACATATTGGACCATCCATTTCGACGGATCCAGGCAATTGGAAGGCTCGGGGGCTGGAGTCGTATTAACTTCCCCACGAGGTGATAAGTTTTGTTACGTTCTCCACTTAATGTTCCCTTGTACTAACAATGCAGCTGAGTATGAAGCCTTGCTCCATGGTCTCCGGATGGCTAAGGAGATGAATCTAAGTCAAGTTAATTGCTTCGGTGACTCGGACCTCATGGCTCAACAAGTATCTGGCACTTGGGACTCCAAGGACCCACTCATGGCAGCATATCATCGTGAGGTGGATATTGTTGCAGGTCACTTTAAAGGCTATCAGGTGGACCATGTGGACCGACGGAAGAATGAAGTGGCGTACGCTTTAAGCCGGCTGGGCTCTCAGCGCAAACCGGTCCCGCCCAACGTTTTTCTGGATGTGCTGCACAACCCATCGGTCAAGCTCCCTAGTGAAGCGGATTTGGCTATTCCTGATCCGGAGGCTCAATTGGTGGCAGCTCTTCATGTCATTCTGGATTGGACGCTTCCTTACCTGGCGTACATGAACCGGGGCGAGTTACCAGAGGATGAGACTCTGGCCCGGCAGATAATCCGGCGGTCCAAGTCCATGACTATTGTCAATGGCGAGTTGCATCATTGCAGTGTATCAGGGGCGTTTCAACGTTGTGTGTCTCCTGAAGAAGGCTGTGAAATTTTGCGTGAGATCCACGAAGGAGATTGTGGTCACCATGCCGGTTCAAAATCTTTGGTAGCTAAAGCGTTTCGCCATGGTTTCTATTGGTTAATTGCTCATGCTGATGCGGAGGATCTGGTCAGACGATGTGACGGTTGCCAAAAGTTTCAAGACGTGCTCATGTGCCGGCTCAAGAATTGAGAATGATTCCAATTACTTGGCCGTTTGCGACTTGGGGGCTGGATATGGTTGGGCCTTTCAAAAGGTCCAAAGATAAGAAGACCCACCTCCTGGTGGCGGTTGACAAGTTTACAAAGTGGGTAGAAGCAGAACCTATTAGCAAGTGTGATGCGGCCACGGCGGTTTAGTTCATCAAAAAAGTGATTTTCCGGTTTGGCTTTCCACACAGTATCATCACATATAATGGTACCAATTGGTCTAAGGGTGCCATGAAGGAGTTCTGCGAACGGGAGCACATCCGGCTTGACGTTTCATCAGTGGCACACCCGCAGTCCAATGGTCAAGCAGAAAGGGCTAATCAAGAGATCTTGAGAGGCATCAAACCCCGGCTCATGGTTCCTTTGTAGAGAACGCCAGGTTGTTGGGTAGAAGAGTTACCATCTGTGTTATGGAGCATCAATACTACACCCAACAGATCAACAGGATACACACCGTTCTTCATGGTCTACGGAGCGGAGGCGGTTCTCCCAAGTGATATCTGTCATGACTCACCTCATGTGGCGGCTTATGTTGAAGCGGACAACGAGACAGCACGGCATGACGCTTTGGACCTGTTGGATGAAGAACGTGACATAGCAGCCGCCCGCTCGGCGATTTACCAACAGGATTTTCGTCGTTATCACAGTCGCCGAGTCAGAACCAGAGCTTTTCAGGAAGGAGATTTGGTGCTTCGGCTCATTCAAGACCAGACTGATATGCATAAGCTATCCCCACCTTGGGAGGGTCCTTTCATGGTCAGCAAGAATCTGCAGAACGGGTCATACTATCTGATCGATATTCGAGAGCATAAAGACTCACGTACATCAGAGGAAGAGACCAACAGGCTGTGGAACATAGCTCATCTTCGGCCTTACTATACCTGAGCCATTGGCTCTACTTATGTACATATTACGATGATGTATATATTATGATTAAATATAATAAACCGGAACCTCAGCTAAAAGCGGGGTATCTGTTCTTTTACATCATGTGTGGTTACACGGAGTTGTTCTAAAGCGGCCTCCAGTTTACCCCTTGAGTTAGCTTTTCAAAAGCATCATGTTATATCACTTGGGGGCTTGGTCGTGTCCGAACCAATGCAACACCTCTTGATAGGCAAGAGCCACCAGATCACTTGGGGACTTGGTCACGTCTGAACCAGTCACTCCTCTTGATCGGCCTAAGGTCACAGAATCACTTGGGGGCTTGGTCAAACCCGAACCATTGCCATGCCACTTGATCGGCATAAATGCCACGGTTTCATTTGGGGACCTGGCTGACTTGAACCATAGCTACACCTATCGGGAGCTTGGTCATGTCCGACCATGGTAACGCCATCTGATCGGCTCAAATAAGCCTCTTTTTGCAAACGGTTTTATCATTGCCTTTGCTTCACATTTTTTCTTTGAAAGATATTTCTTTCTTTTTGTTGCATTTTTAAACCGACAAAGTTTTCAGCCGGTTCAAACTGTCAATTGACGGAACACGGTTCATTTTTAATCCGGAGACTATTTGCCCGATTTGATTTTTTGTTAACATCCTATTACGGAGTAACATGGTGTTTTATAACCTGGCACGGTTTACATGGTAAACCGGCATTATATATATACAGGAGCTGCTATCTCCTCCAACAGTGTGGGTTTATGAAACCTCCGCTTCAAGATTGGCTAAACCAACTTCATGCCCAACGATGGCAGGTATTATGTATCTCAAAGATTTGATCATATGCTTAAATTTCAGATATTTTGCTTTTATATATGCAGACATCATACTCCGCCTGATGGTACAACCGCGGTGGCACTTTAAGATTTTTATGTTGCAGAAAATACTTTGGAAAGTTCATCACCCAAAGAAAGCACAAGTTGCAGTGGTTATGCACGAAGGCATATTAAGATCAAGAGTATCAGCTAGCCTATTACAAGGCAACACGGTGCCCAAAACAAGATCATTGTTTTTCAACGGAGAAGCGGTTTAAACCGGCTGCCGGTTCAAGCTTGGTCACCAGCCTGGCCTGATGGTTGTGGGTCATCCCGCGCCGCTTCAACTTCAGTTTCTCTACCCAGCGGCTGGAAATCAACAGTTGTCCAGTCGATTCCCATCAATGCTTGAAAGAAAGCTTCATCATGGATCAGCAACGACGGTTCAATATCAGGAGCGTAAGTATGCTTACGGATTGGAGGGATAAGATTTTCCGCTTCATGAATTGGTGCAGCTACTCGCTTGTTTTGATTGTCATATTGGGCTTGATAATGGGACAAGTCTGCTTCTTCAGCCAATTGACAAGCTAGTGGACGCACCTCTCGGTTTATTGCTCGCAGATCCGCTTCACTAAACTCTGACCCGTCTTCACTCAAGCTGGGATAGCCTTGAGCCGCTTCAATAGGATCAAAATCCGGCACCCAAGCTTTTGCCTAGATTAAGGCATTGATCGCACCGGTTCGAGCAGCAGATTTCTTTAGCTCTTCAACCCGGGCAGGAAGCACCGACAGTTTCTGCAGAGTGTCCTGGATCAAAGTGGGCGTCGGCTTGTTGTGGGATGCAGTACATATGATCCGTTGTGCACCAGTGTACAGTTGTTCGATCAACGTATAGGCGGCTTTCAATTTCTTCCGTACATCTGACCCCAAATGACCAATGCGTGTCCCTGAAATATCACAAAGGGTTAACAAACCGGCAGCTCTGTAAGACGGCAGAATCAATTCAGAAATCAAACCGGCTTACCAAAGATAGCAGCGGTCATGGCATGCACGTGCCGCTTTATGCTGGTCAGTTCATCCACCACTGGTTTTAGTGCAGCCTCGGCGTCTTCTGCTCGTTTGGTTAAAGCGGATTTTTCAGTAGCCCAATCCGCCCGCTCTTTCTTGAAATCCTTCTTAAGCTGTTCCATGACACTTAAGGCACTGGTCAACTCCTCTTTTGCTTTTGAGGTTTCAGTCTGTTGGGACTTCAGATTTTCTTGGAGATCGGCGATTTGGGTCTCTTTTGTCTTCAGCTTAGCCTGCATAGAGACAGTTATATGATTCAGCAAGCACTGCAAGAATTGAAGCACCAACAACATAACAAGTTATGCACTTGGTGCTTGGGGGCTAATGCCTATTTGATCTTCATATTTCACTTGATTATAAAGTCCCAAGCTCAATAGAAGTATTCAACTTGGCACTTGGGGGCTAATGGCTATTTGTTCAAATAAGTTCTGATGCAGCGATATTAATTACTTAAGTCCCGGTTTAACTACACTAAGTTGAACCGGCCCTTGGGGGCTACATCAGCGAATTTCGAGGCTTTAAGATTTATATTACTAAGTCCCGGTTTGAAAGAAGGTTACAAACCGGTCCTTGGGGGCTAGGCGAGTCAGCAAGAATTGAAGCATACAAGCAGGAAAGAGCATATGGAAGTTACCTCATATTTATCTTTCATCATGTTAACCAGACCGGCTTCATAGTCACGACTGGTATACAGCCGGTTCAGATAGCTGGAATGGATGTCTTGGGCATTCAGAGTAGCGTAAGTCGCCAGATCAACATTCCACTTGCCCTTGCCAAAGGCAGCAAATTCTTCCTTGGCAGTATGTTTAGACAAAGCAACAGGATTGCTTGGCTCTGTATGGCCAATGCCAGTAATAACAACTTCATCATCCTTGGCGTCGCCGGTTTGCATTGGGGCCGTCAGTTTATCAGTAGACTTGGATGGACTGGTGGATTTCTCAATCCGGATGGGGCTTCTGGGCTGGTCAACGGGACCGGAGGTATCAACATGTCTCTCTTCAGTAATAAAATCATCATCTTGTGGTGGTGGGTCGTTTGGCACATCCTCACGGATGGCCGCTTCAGGGTTGAGTACTCTGTCCGATTCAGGAATAGCATCTTCTTCAGCCGCTTTATCTAGGCGAGCCTTCTTGCTTGGCTTAGGCTTGGCCCTGAAAGGAGTAACAAAGGTCAGTACAGTATATGCTACAAAGTAATACACCAGAAGCATTATGATAAGTATGGCTTACCCAAGCACCGTTTTGAGTGGCGGCAGCTGGGTAGCTGATGACTCGCCAGATGATGAATGGGAAGTGACCTGATAATCGGAGTCAGACGGATTAAGAGGTTGACGAAAACAGCCCATTTTAGGACAAGTACTGACAGGCAAATTAGAGACCTCTGAATAGCGTTTCCGAACCGGACTATTCGGTAAACCGGCGGAGGTAACTACCTGGCCACTATGCCGGGTCATGCGGCAAGCTTCGTGCTGTTGGGTCTTGATAAGAAATTTGGGATCCAAGTAAGCAAGAGGATGAGAAAATTTAACCTTCCGGTTTGCCTGACGGATTTTTAGTGAAGGCAAAGGATCTGAATCGGAGGAAAGAATAATTACCTCTGCAACATCAGCATGACTGGCTTCGGCATCATCCTGACAAATATCATCATCAATAAGGCACGTGAAAAATAAGCCAAGTGAATCAAGTTCTACCTCAAGGTCCGGGTTACCCACATCGTCATCAGCGGCCGGATCAGAGGATGCAGTGGTTCTTTTCCTGTGGGTAGTCTTCTTCACAGCTTTAGTCTTTTGCCGGATTGATCTTTCCGGTTTCTCTGGTTTTTCTGGTTTCTCCTGCGGCAGTTTCTTGCTCCAAAACGGATCATTGCCCTGTTTAAATAGGCATTGATATTAAACAATGACCAGATATATCAATAACAGGTTCAGAAAAAAGAACAATCAAACTCTTACAGCTGGCGGTTTGTTGGTGGCACAGAAGGGAAGCAGGCCGGTTCGAGCACAGACGTGTTCCGGTTCATTCAGCATTTTATTCACAGCCTCTATGATTTCTTCGTCAGTAAGCTGGATGTTAGCATGTTGCAGTGGGTCATCAACACTACCAGTATACTCGCACATCAAACCGGAGCGCTAACTCAGGGGCAGTATGCTCCACGATATCCAACAGCGAGCGAGATCAACTCCTGTTAAACCATTGGCCATGAAAGCTCTGAGCTTGGATAGTTGAGGAGCGTATTTGCTTCTCTCCTTGGCAGTCAACCTTTGCGGAAAGGGGTGTGTATTGCTAAGCCGCTCCGGACAAAAGCCAGGCAAAGGATTTTCACCAGCAGGGGAGGTGTCTTTGCAATAGAACCATGTTTGATTCCACTCTTTGGGGTGGCTATGCAGCTTGGCGTGAGGGTATGTGACTTCTTTCCTTTTCTGAATCGCCACACCTCCCAATTCCGTATTGGAACCGTCAGAAAACTCAGTACGGCGGTTTAGATGGAAACAGTCTCTGAACAACTCCACTGTGGGTTCTTCTTGAAAGAACACCTCACAGAGCACTTGGAAGTGACACATGTTTGTAACAGAGTTGGGGCCAGTGTCTTGTGGATGGAGTTGAAAATCGGCTAAAACGTCCCGGTAAAATTTAGAACCGGGCGGCTTAAAGCTCCGGGCTAAGTGATATATGAAAACGACGACCTCTCCTTCTTGAGGTGTGGGAGGACATTCTTTGCCAGGGGCTCTCCAGTGGATGGTGTTTTTGCTGCCTAAAGCTCCGATCAGGACTAAATTGTTCAGTTGAGTCTCTGTGACGCGGGAAGGAACCCAGTTGCACTCATATACTTGCTTGGCCATGATGAAATCTACAAGATAGGTAATTCCGGTTCAAGAATGCATTGATTAAAGTGCACTGGTATGTACAATGTTAAACCGGAGACAGCTCTATCTAAACCGGAGTTTTATGAAGCAACAGCATCTGGCGGTTCAACAAGGGGACTAATGGTATATACCGGTTTGGAAATTTTTCTACAAAGTTAAACCGCCAGATCTAAGCATGGAAACAGTTGAGATTGCGGATAGATAAGTGTACAGAAACAGATTTCACAAGATTTCTCTACAGGGACGGATCTGAAGCAAGTTCAGAAAAGAAGGAAAATATTCAAGGTTCAAAAAAGAACAGTACCGAATCAATGGGCAGAGATACAGGCAGATCTATGGTCTTGAAGCATATAAGTAAAGGCGGATGCTAAGAACTACCGCTACACAGAGCAAAGGTTCACAGGTTCATCTAAGATCTATCATATGAGTACGAAGTAGACGATGAACACTGAAGAACTTGGAAACCCTAGAATGGATCTACGGGGGAAAAGGTGAAGAACTCACCGGAGCCGAGGAAGAAATAGAAGGTCGCCGCGATGCTCTGGTACAATCAGGGTGATGCAGCGGCCAAGGTCAGAGCAGAGGTCGTCGATGGCGGCGGAGCTCCGAAGCTGGACGACGCGGGGAAGACGAGGCAGAAGGGCACGAAGGGGAAAAAGAAATGACCCTTCGGTCCTATTTATAAGGCAAGGGACCGCGGGTTTGGAAATGAAGCTATCGCCTTAATTGTCGCAGACCTATTAAACAGGTGACGTCACGCCGGTTTCCAATGACCAGAGAAGATGATGTCATGGCGGTTCAACAAACTACAAGAAGATATTGAAGATAAAGATTTTGGCTAAGGATTGACATGAACCTGTTCAAATCAATCTGGGGCCTAATGTTGGGGATATCACTACTGGGCGTAAACCGGCCTATCTGGGCCGGGTTAACTTCGTCAGTAGTTAAGTATGTTAAAGCCCAAGAAGGCAGATGAGGGCTCAAGGCCCATAGTCGGTTCAAGGCCTGTAGTCGTAAACCGGTGTTGGTATTTAACTTGTACTGTAAGTTAGGAATAAGTAGAGACCAAACCGGACACATCTATGAGCCGGTATTGGGACTCTGTGAACCGACGGGCATCACCCGTGTATATAAGGGGACGACCCGGCAGCGGTTCAAAGACAACAGACAACAACTCAAGACATAGGCGAAGCTTGTTTGCTCCCTAGTCATCGAAACCCCATCAATCCCATCACAACTAGACGTAGGCTTTTACCTTCATCGAAGGGGCCGAACTAGTATAAACTCTCTTGCGTCCCTGTGTCCGCTTTAACCCCTTCAAGCTAACCCATCGCGATGGCTCCACGACTAAGTCCTTTCTCTAGGACATCTGCCATGACAAAACCATGACACCCTGCATCCTGTTACCATCCACCTTAGACGCACAGTTCGGGACCCCCTACCCGAGAACCACCGGTTTTGACACCGATAGTCATCATTATTAGAGCATTGTCCCATGTGAGGAAAGGATGATGGAGACTATGATTCCCCCACAAGTCGGGATGAGACTCCGAACGGAAAAAAAAGAGGCCATAAAAAAGGAGAAGGCCCAAAAAACAAAAAAATAGAGAGAAAAAGAGAGAAGGGGCAATGCTACTATCCTTTTACCACACTTGTGCTTTAAAGTAGCACCATGATCTTCATGATAGAGAGTCTCCTATGTTGTCACTTTCATATACTAGTGGGAATCTTTCATTATAGAACTTGGCTTGTATATTCCAAGGATGGGCTTCCACAAAATGCCCTAGGTCTTCGTGAGCAAGCGAGTTGGATGCACACCCACTTAGTTTCTTTTTGAGCTTTCATACACTTATAGCTCTAGTGCATCTGTTGCATGGCAATCCCTACTCACTCACATTGATATCTATTGATGGGCATCTCCATAGCCCGTTGATACGCCTAGTTGATGTGAGACTATTTTCTCCTTTTTGTCTTCTCCACAACCACCATTCTATTCCACCTATAGTGCTATGTCCATGGCTCACGCTCATGTATTGAGTGAAGATTGAAAAAGTTTGAGAACATCAAAAGTATGAAACAATTGCTTGGCTTGTCATCGGGGTTGTGCATGATTTAAATATTTTGTGTGATGAAGATAGAGCATAGCCAGACTATATGATTTTGTAGGGATAGCTTTCTTTGGCCATGTTATTTTGAGAAGACATTTAGTATGCTTGAAGTATTACTATTTTTATGTCAATATTAAACTTTTGTCTTGAATCATATGGATCTGAATATTCATGCCACAATAAAGAGAATTACATGGATAAATATGTTAGGTAGCATTCCACATCAACAATTCTGTTTTTATCATTTACCTACTCGAGGACGAGCAGGAATTAAGCTTGGGGATGCTTGATACGTCTCCAACATATCTATAATTTTTTATTGTTCCATGCTATTATATTATCAACCTTGGATGTTTTATATGCATTTATATGCTATTTTATATGATTTTTGGGACTAACCTATTAACCTAGAACCCAGTGCCAATTTTTGATTTTTCCTTGGTTGTGAGTATCATAGAAAAGGTAAACTAGGGGCGCGTGCTACCTCTTGAGCACTGCGTTGGTTTTCCCTTGAAGAGGAAAGGGTGATGCAGTAGAGCAGCGTAAGTATTTCCCTCTTTTGAGAACCAAGGTATCAATCCAGTAGGAGGCCACACATGAGTCCCTCGCACCTACACAAACAAATAAACTCCTCGCAACCAATGTGATAAAGGGGTTGTCGATCCCTTCACGGTCACCTACGAGAGTGAGATCTGATAGATATGATAAGATAATATTTTTGGTATTTTTATGATAAAGAGAAATAAAGATGCAAGTAAAATAAATGGCAAAGGAAATAACTAAGTATTGGAAGATTAATATGATGGACAATAGACCCGGGGGCCATAGGTTTCACTAGAGGCTTCTCTCGAGAGCATAAGTATTACGGTGGGTGAACAAATTACTGTTGAGCAATTGACAGAATTGAGCATAGTTATGAGAATATCTAGGTATGATCATGTATATAGGCATCACGTCCGAGACAAGTAGACCAACTCCTGCCTGCATCTACTACTATTACTCCACACATTGACCGCTATCCAGCATGCATCTAGAGTATTAAGTTCAAGAGAACAGAGTAACGCTTTAAGCAAGATGACATGATGTAGAGGGATAAACTCATGCAATATGATATAAACCCCATCTTGTTATCCTCGATGGCAACAATACAATACGTGCCTTGCTGCCCCTACTGTCACTGGGAAAGGACACCGCAAGATTGAACCCAAAGCTAAGCACTTCTCCCATTGCAAGAAAGATCAATCTAGTAGGCCAAACCAAACTGATAATTCGAAGAGACTTGCAAAGATAACCAATCGTACATAAAAGAATTCAGAGAAGATTCAAAAAAAATTCATAGATAAACTTGATCATAAACCCACAATTCATCAATCTCAACAAACACACCGCAAAAGAAGATTACATCGAATAGATCTCCACAAGAGAGGGGGGGGGACTTTGTATTGATATCCAAAAAGAGAGAAGAAGCCATCTAGATAATAACTATAGACCCGTAGGTCTGAAGTAAACTACTCACACTTCATCGGAGAGGCTATGGTATTGATGTAGAAGCCCTCCGTGATCGATACCCCCTCCGTCGGAGCTCCGGAAAAGGCCCCAAGATGGGATCTCGTGGATACAGAAAGTTACGGTGGTGGAATTAGGGTTTTGGCTCCGTATCTGGTAGTTTGGGGGTACGTAGGTATATATAGGAGGAAGGAGTACGTCAGTGGAGCAACATGGGCCCCATGAGGGTGGAGGGTGCGCCTGGGGGGGTAGGCGCGCCCCCCTACCTCATGCCTTCCTCGTTGATTGCTTGACGTAGGGTCCAAGTCCTCTGGATCATGTTCGTTCCGAAAATCACGTTCCCGAAGGTTTCATTCCGTTTGGACTCCGTTTGATATTCTTTTTCTGCGAAACCCTAAAATAGGCAAAAAACAGTAATTCTGGGTTGGCCTCCGGTTAATAGGTTAGTCCCAAAAATAATATAAAAGTGTATAATGAAGCCCAACAATGTCCAAAACAGGATATAATATAGCATGGGACAATCAAAAATTATAGATACGTTGGAGACGTATCAACGCGCCCCCTACCTCGTGGTCGCCTCGGAGACCCCCCTGACTTGTCCCCGACACCAACACCTCTTATATATACAAACACCTCCAGAAAATAACCTACATCGGGAGTTCCGGCGCCGCAAGCCTCTGTAGCCACCGAAAACCAATCTAGACCCGTTCCGGCACCCTGTCGGAGGGGGGGAATCCCTCTCCGGTGGCCATCTTCATCATCCTGGCGCTCTCCATGACGAGGAGGGAGTAGTCCACCCTCGGGGCTGAGGGTATGTACCATAGCTATGTGTTTGATCTCTCTCTCTCTCTCTCTCTCGTGTTCTTGATTCGGCACGATCTTGATGTATTGCGAGCTTTGCTATTATAGTTGGATCTTATGATGTTTCTCCCCCTTTACTCTCTTGTAATGGATTGCGTTTTCCCTTTGAAGTTATCTTATCAGATTGAGTCTTTAAGGATTTGAGAACACTTGATGTATGTCTTGCATGTGCTTATCTGTGGTGACAATGGGATATCACGTGATCTACTTGATGTATGTTTTGGTGATCAACTTGCGAGTTTCGTGACCTCGTGAACTTATGCATAGGGATTGGCACACGTTTTCGTCTTGACTCTCCGGTAGAAACTTTGGGGCACTCTTTGAAGTTTTTTGTGTTGGTTGAATAGATGAATCTGAGATTGTGTGATGCATATCGTATAATCGTACCCACGGATACTTGAGGTGACATTGGAGTATCTAGGTGACATTAGGGTTTTGGTTGATTTGTGTCTTAAGGTGTTATTCTAGTACGAACTCTAGGATAGATTGAACGGAAAGAATAGCTTCGTGTTATTTTACTACAGACTCTTGAATAGATCGATCAGAAAGAATAACTTTGAGGTGGTTTCGTACCCTACAATAATCTCTTCGTTTGTTCTCTGCTATTAGTGACTTCGGAGTGACTCTTTGTTGCATGTTGAGGGATAATTATATGATCCAATTATGTTATTATTGTTGAGAGAACTTGCACTAGTGAAACTATGAACCCTAGGCCTTGTTTCCTAGCATTGCAATACCGTTTGTGCTCACTTTTATCATTAGTTACCTTGTTGTTTTTATAAATTTAAGATTACAAAAACCTATATCTACCATCCATATTGCACTTGTATCACCATCTCTTCGCCGAACTAGTGCACATATACAATTTACCATTGTATTGGGTGTGTTGGGGACACAAGAGACTCTTTATTATTTGGTTGCAGGGTTGTTTGAGAGAGACCATCTTCATCCTACGCCTCCCACGGATTGATAAACCTTAGGTCATCCACTTGAGGGAAATTTGCTACTTCTACAAACCTCTGCACTTGGAGGCCCAACAACGTCTACAAGAAGGTTGTGTAGTAGACAACAGGGTTACGATGTCTACACTCAACTTTGTCGTTGGCGTTGTTGGGAACTCCACAACCTTGTTGTTACTTCCACTATATGGATTGAGGTAATAGTATTTATGTTACTTTATACATGTGATTTACCTCTGTTATAAACCCTCGGGTATTGTGTGTGTCAGCATACCGATCCAGGGATGACACTTAAGCACAGAGACTTCGATCCATTCGGGTCGGGTCGCTACATCATGAAAATATATACAGCAAGATCAGACCATATGTTCTAAGCTTAACTAAAAGGAACATAATAACAACCACTGATAAACATGTACAAACATTATTGAAGAGAACCTATTCCACCGAGCTAACTATTCAGGAAGCAGTAGTGAAGGTCATAAATGACATCAGGTGGCCACTGAGAGCACACGATAATACTACCTGAGGTCATGACTATCTCACGCTTGGTAAAATCCACATCCGAAACAATCTAGCTGCTACTAATTTGTCCTTAGTTTGAGGCCAATCTCTCCTAAAACCGATCTTGAAGGAAGCTTGAGAGGACCGAAATATCCATCACACGGATTTAAAATCAACCCAAACCTAATCAACCAAATTGACATCACGATGCCAACAAGTCATGTTGAATCGACCGCGGTCGAGTAGATCAGAGGGTCAGCAGAGAGATCCGGATTAGTTCGTGCGTGCTGGGGATTATGGGGGCAGACGAGGGATCAAGAGCGCCACCTACATGATTGGCATGGAGAAGAAGAAAGGGGAACCCTAGACCTAGGGGCGGCTACTCGTTGGGAGCCCTCCACCACTAGAACCTGCCTCTCGCCGCGGATCCAGTCCACCTTGAACCGCTGCACCAGATCCCGTCGTTTCCTTGCATCGCCTGGAGCCCCGCCGCATTGACTCGGCTGCATTGCCATGTCAAATTAGTCACCTAAAAAATCACGGATTGAATTCTTACAAATGCAGGTTTTTTTCATAAACAGAAAATTTTCTTTTTTGCGGGGAAATACTGAGAGCTTTATTGAATAAAAGCATTCGTCGAGCAGTCTGCCAACAGGCTACGTCAATCGTGCAAGTATGCTTCGCACATATATGAGTGGAGTCGTTGCTGATCTTACAACATGATGAATATCAAAAGAATTTAAACTACCAGCAAGCTCTCCAATTTCTACTAAGATAGGAGCCACGGCCGATCGAGAATCATGGCGAGTATTCCAGAGTTTGACTACCTCCAGACAATCCGTCTCCAACATGACATTTGAAAACCCCCTCAAGTTGGCGAAAATAACACCTTCTCGCACTGCCATCACCTCCGCTATGAGAGGATCCATAACTCCAGGATATGGTTTACTCCATGCCCCAAGAAAATAAACAGGGGAGTGTGCAACACCCCCGGCTCCTCCTTTACCATCTTCACGTTTGATTGCAGCATCCGTAATGATCTTGATGAGGCCTGGTTCAGAAGGTCGCCACCCATGTCCCGGCATTACTAGGGTGTGCCGTCGGGGTATATCCAAAAGGGCTAGTGTCTCCATGGTAAGGCGAACTGGCATCACCGGATCAAGCTTGTCTTTCGTATGTGTCAGCCTATTTCTAATGCCATATCGACCACATGGCTGAGACTAAAACAGCTTGGTCTCTGGAAGTAAATTGTTCGCCGCAAACAATATCCTTGGCCCATGTTACTGGATGCAGTATTGGCATATGAAAATCGAATAGTTGTTGCGCCTCCTCCCAGAAGCTTACTGTGTGTGCACACTTCAATAATGCATGCTCCAGGTCCTCCTCCTCACTAGCCAAACAAAATTTGCAAAGATTTTGTTGCCCTATATGCCAATGTACTAGTGTACATTCATCAGGTAGAATACCCCTTAAAACTCGCCGGAAGGAAACTCTGACCTTGGGTGACACATTGAGCTTCCAAAGCGAATTCCACAACTGTTGATTATCAAATATGGATCCACTTAAAAATAGATTGCGGGTTCAATTGCCAAAAAATATGAAGACTTTTATGCAAAAATACCGTGATGGTGAGCGAGCAGAAGCGATCGGTGCTTTATTATTAGGTAAATATAAATATTAGGGCATCTCCAACATCGACCATTAAACCACCCGCAATAGTCTGAACTGTCTGGTCCGAACGTGTGTCATCATCCAACGCGGGCTTGAATTTGTCCGCTGATCAGTTTGGACGCATTTTTTCTCATAAAACTGAGACAAAGTGGGGGCGGGGGGTTTTGCGGACGGTCGGACCACTGTCATTTCAGCGTCTAACCACCCTGGCCCATTCGAAAACCCACCTGCCTCTATCGCGTTTTCCATGCAATATCTACGCTGCAAGCTGGCCTAGAGCATGTAGCGGCCGGCATTGATGCCAAGCGACGCGATCGGACATGAAGGCGCTGACGGACCCGACCTCTCGGGCGCCACCACTTCAATGCGAACGCTGCATCCCGAGAAACCAACTCCGGTTGCGACCAGCCCTTTGCATGGCCTTCCCGCAGCTATTTAAGCCTTGTGCCCGTGATGCATCCACACTTCGTCCCCTCCTCCTCCTCTCCAGCCCCTCCAACTCCAACAGCAATACCGAAGTCATGGTTCTCCACGCTGACAAGCTGAAGCGGTGACGGTGGTAGTTCATCATCAGGCGGATCTTGGTGTCGCTGCCCTTGCTCTCAGGGCCCCTCAACACCCACGACGGTCAACTCCTCCGGCAAAGAGAAGATCGCCATCTCCAACAAAGAGGAGGACTAGAAGCCCCAGTAGCAGCCGGAGCAGCGGTCGCACTTCCCCGCGGAGGCGGCTCTGACGGACGAAGAGTTTGTCCGTCAGATGGGCCGCCCAGCGCCACCGTCGTTGGAGGAGCCACCATCCCCATCGCGGTACCGCATCAAGCGGAAACCAGGGTCCCCACTCCGGCAGGTGAAGGAGGAACCTGCCTCCCCCACGCGGAACCGCTGCGGCATCTAGATCGAGCACCGCATGAAGGACGAGCGCCCGTCGCTGCAACCGCCGCCCGCAATCAAGAAGGCGTGAGGCCGCATCCTCCACTACCTCGGAGACGGCGGTGCCGGCGGTTGAGGCAGGGGGATACGAAGGAGGTTGCTTGCGTCATGGGTAAAGAGAAGCGGGCGTGGGGCTCTATGCTGGCTGACTAATGCGCATTGAGGAGAGGAAGTTTCCTGGAAATTTGCTCGAGAGAATAACTCACACTTTCCCATCCTCCTACCGGCGTCATACTGGTAGACAGTGTTGGGAAACCGGCCCACCACGAGGGTGGCGGCGGCTAGCGCACGAAGCGCTCGGGATAGCCCCTCTCGGTTCCACACTTTACGTTAAGTGGGTACTTATCCCTTGACCCTTTACCCCTATATAAAGAAACGAGGAGCAATCATTGTAACAGTTGATCATTGATTAATAAAGATAGTCTCCTCCATATTTCAGTGCCATCTACTTTCACGTGTTCGACTAATTCGTCTACGATGCTCGCTCTCGCTCCGCAACCTCGGACCGGACTCGCGGCGGAGTTGCGGAACACGTTATCAGCACGCTTCGCTCCATCAACTCTCCGTCAAGCCTGCGTCAAGCCTGCATCATGCAGGCTTTCATCGATCCCGCGGATGTATAAGATCTGATCTCCAGTTTTGCAAAAATGGATTCCTTTCGTTACTGCGATTCCCTTTTTGCGACTAGTTTATTTTTTTGGATTTATTTCACCTATGGTGTGGATTTTCCTCCCAAGAACTGAGCTGACGAATACGTCGCTGGCCAATGTTGATGTTCTTGGATCAAGAGGAACTTGTTGAATGCACTATAGGGAGTCGGTACAGATCGTGATCCAGATGATCACGGTACCACCGCAATGCACCCACTGTGCCACGCGCCATCGATGTTCCCGATGAACACGACGATGTTTTTGAGATCCCGATGCCGACGTCCAGATGGCGCCGTCTCAAGCAGCTGGCCATACCCGTGCCCGATGCACGCTCGTGCTGCCGCGTGCCCTACTGGCCCCGGCTGCTGGCTGCCCCCGCGTGCGCGCGAGGTAGCCGCGCCCGGCGGGCTAGCTGGCTTGGCACTTGTCGCCGCCGCTGCGCCATGGCCGCGGGCCCCGCTGGCCG
>NC_057800.1:600194810-600204727 GCF_018294505.1 Triticum aestivum
CCGTGGCCGCGCCACGCCGTCCCGCCTCGCTGGTCGTGCCGTGTGCGTTGCTACACCGTGCGTGCGCACGGGCCTGTCGAGGCCGCCGCCGCTCGGGCGCTAGGGCGCTAGGGTTGGAAACCCTAGCGACCCCTGAGGGTCGGCCCAGCGGGCTGTGCACAATAAAAAAAGGGGGAGGGCGGTGGGGCTGGCCACACGGGCCGACGGCCCATTTTATGGCCTGCAGACGAACTGGGCCAGGCCAGAGAGCGCGCGCGCATGGTTATTCGCGTTTTAGCCCCTGGAATTTCCTATTTTTACGCGCATTGTATTCCTGATGTAATATTTCGCGTAGAAGCCCCTGGAACTTCCTGTTTCGCTGAAATATGTGTTTTGGGGCTTTAAAATGCCTCGGGAATTCAATTTTTGGGCTAGTTTTCACGTAAGAAATGCGCTTAACATGCTATCTTTTGTAACATGTTTTTATTGTATGTTTTTACTATTGTAGATTAACTGTTTAGCACTCTTGATCACTAAGTAAATCATATAATAACATGTTTTAAATAATGGAACGTCATTTTTATTGAATAAGTTTATCAACATCGCATTTGTGCAAAAGATTACCTGCTGTAATCTCATGATTTTTGCATAAATTGCAGATGGCCGGAATCGTTCACAAGGAGTTTGCTGAGTTGGCCCAGACGGGGCTGAACTATCTGTCATGGGCCTCGGACTGTGAGATCTTTCTCCAGGGCAGAACCCTCCTGAGGGCGATCGGTAAGGGGACCCAGCTGGCCCCCACTAATGCCAAGTTCGAAACTGAGAATGCGCAGGCTCTGCATTTTCTTCGTCGTCACCTGTCATCTACTCTGAAAGACGAGTATATGGCTGAGCGGAGTGCTTCTGGCCTTTGGACCGCTCTTAAGCAGCGGTTTGAGCGGCTGAAGTACACTGTTAAGCCACATGCAGAGGCAGAGTGGATCCGTCTGAGGTTTGCAGACTTCAAGACAGTTGGGGAGTACAATTCGGCTCTACACCGGATTTGTACGACTCTTCAGATGTGTGGTACTGAGATTACCGACACTCAGAAGATTGAGAAAACCCTATCCACTTTCCACCCTGATCCTATCCGCACGGAACTACCGCCAGGGAAACTACACGAGGTATTCAGAGTTGATTGACGTCCTCCATGTGGCAGAGGCGCAGGACGAGGTTCTGAAAAAGAACTTTGTCGCGCAACCACTTGGGGGGAGTTCTCGCCAGGAGGTGAATGCTCTCAAAGTCCGCAAGCCTCAACAGAAGAAGAGGGGCCGCAAGGGAAAGAAGAAGGGCCCTCAGCCCCCCCCCCCCCGCCCCGGCTAAGCAGCAAAAGCCGGGCAAGGGGGGCAGAGGCCTCGGGACTGCTTCTGGTGTGGCTCAGTGGAGCATTTCTCCCACCAGTGCCGCGCACCACAGGAGGTCGTTGATGCATATAAGGCTCGGAAGGCGCGTGATACGCACCTCACCTTGGTTCAGGAGGGAGCACCACCGGCGCCCATGGCGGCACCCGTGATGATCTCTACGCCCCCTGCTGCGCCCATCGCGGCGACCCCCGTGGTGCCCATTGCGGCGGCTTTGGCGGTCTCTAGTGACGCCAACGTTGCCATGGAGGTTGACCCCATGGAGGTTGATGCTACCTCCAAGATGATTTCTAAGGAGGATCAGCTCATTAGTATGGAGATTGCGGCTGAGGTCAATGGCTTCTTCACCGAGTCTACTTAGCATACCTCTTTGGTTATCATGATTCCGTGATTTGATACAATAAACTCGAATAAATTTGATTTGGTTGTGAGCTCTATTAGAGCATAAACTTATTCTTTACTTTGGCGATTGGATGAAATTTATTCATTTATTCCATTATTTATACATGATAGTATGTTATGTTCTAAGATGTGTGCATTTATTTTTAATGTAGTTTCTTCCTCATTACATTAATTAGATGTCATATTTTAGAATGCGTGTGGCGCCCGAATGGAGGAAACGTGCCTTGCCGATAGCGCCACCACTCATACCATTTTACGAGAAACTAAGTACTGTGAGTCCATTAAAAAATCTCCGGGAAGTATTATGACAATCACCGGCAGTGGTTCTCACATAGTTGGCTCCGGACGAGCCACTATTATACTTCCTATGGGAACAATTTTGATCATTAATGATGCGTTGTTGTACCTGGAGTCGACTCATACTCTTTTGAGATTTAGAGACATCCGCGCTAATGGTTTCCATATTGAGACCGATGATGAAAACGGCAAGGAGTGCCTACTCATCACAAAGCGGGATGCAAGTGGTAAACATGTTATCGAAAGGCTTCCTTCGTTCGACACAGGGCTATACTACACTAAAATAGTAGCACCGCCCGTGTACACTACCCTCAAGACTGTTTTTAGAAGCTCTGAACTCTTCTGCCTCTGGCACGATAGGTTAGGCCACCCCGGACTTAGGATGATGAGAAATATAATAAACAACTCGCATGGTCATAATGTTAACGTGAAGAACTTCCTGAATCCTGATGATTTCATGTGCTCCGCATGCGCTAAGGGGAAGTTAGTCATTAGGCCATCGCTCCTCAAGGTGAGGGATGAAATCCCCGCGTTCTTGGAGCGTATCCAAGGGGACATATGCGGTCCAATTCAGCCCCTCATGGGGCCATTTCGGTACTTCATGGTGCTCATTGATGCTTCCTCTAAATGGTCCAATGTTTGCCTGTTGTCAACATGGAACCATGCCTTTGCAAAGCTGATCTCTCAGATCATACAAATGAGGAATAATTTCCCTGATTATCGTATAAAGTCTATTCGAATGGACAACGCCGGAGAATTTACTTCAAAGGTGTTCGATGATTATTGCATGGCAATGGGAATCAAAGTTGAGCACTCGGTACCGCATGTTCATACACAAAATGAACTTGCCGAGGCATTGATTAAAAGAATTAAATTCATTGCCCGACCGCTCCTTCAGAGTTGTAACTTACCAACTACATGTTGGGGCCACGCAGTGTTACACGCGGCCAATCTCATCAACTTTCGACCGTCGGCCTACAACATCCACTCTCCTGTTCAGCTTGCGCAAGGGTCGGCACCAAAAATTTCCCACCTTCGTAGGTTCGGTTGCCAGGTATATGTACCAATACCACCACCTCAGCGACCGGCGATGGGCCCGCTCCGTAAGTCGGGGATATACGTTGGTTATGAGACTGTGTCCATAACCAGGTATCTGGACCCCATGACAGGTGACTGTCACACGGCTCGTTTTGCTGATTGTATTTTTGACGAGGATTTTTTCCCGATTTTAGGGGGAGAGAATCAACCCCTTGATGCTAAAAGTCGAGAAATCACGTGGCAAGCCACGGGAATCCATGCTCATGACCCGCGCACTGCTGAGACTGAGAGAGAAGTCCAAAAGATAATAGATTTGAAGTCATTAGCAAATCAACTGCCTAACCACTTTAGTGACTTAAAGACTGTGACAAAATCGCATGTGCACGCGCGCAATGCACCGGAAAGGGTTGAAATACCGAAGAAAAATGATGGTATACCCGCTCCCGTCCAAAGGCCTAAAAGGACGAGAGATCCGGCTTCTCAAATCCAAAGTACTCGGGGACGCCCGACGAAAAAGGATAAGAGAGATTTATTACAGCTTGTCGCCAAAGTACCCCAAAGTGAAACGGGGAGCCAGTCGAGACCTAGCACAAGTACGGAAAATTAAGTGCGCGAAATTCCGGACTTAAACTTTCCCATAAGGGAAACGCCCAGTGGAGATGTGTGCGCACATGTCGGCGTGGGAAATCTAAAGGACCTTGCTCTCATAATGGGAAATTTGGTAGAGCAAGTGTTTGCGCCGGATGCGCTCTATGACGAAATGGCCATAAATTATATTTATACGGGGGAGTCCCTGAACCGAGCAACCGTGATTGTCGACATTAACTTTGCTACGAAAATTGCCTCAATCATAGATCTTGACCCTGAGCCTAACACGCTCGCTGATTGCAAGAAAAGGTCGGATTGGAAAGATTGGCAGCAGGCAATTACTGCGGAATTATTATCTCTCAACAAAAGGAAGGTGTTCGGACCAGTTTGTCGAACTCCTCCCCACATTCGCCCCGTTGGCCATAGGTGGGTTTTTGTTCGAAAGAGAGATGAAAATAATAAGGTAGTATGGTACAAAGCAAGGCTCGTCGCTCAAGGGTTCACTCAACGACCAGGTGTCGATTTTAAGGAGACTTATTCCCCGTTCATGGATGGAGTTACCTTTAGATACTTGATCTCGATGGCAGTAAACATGGGCTTGAAAATGAAACTAATTAATGTTGTCACTACTTACCTGTATGGTAACTTGGATTCGAACATATACATGAAGGTTCCAGAAGGTATCCCTGTTCCGAACCATGATAGAGCAAACAGGGGTCTATACAGTGTTCAACTTCAAAAGGCACTGTACGGACTCAGATAGTCTGATAGAATGTGGTACAGTCGCTTAAGTGATTTCCTTCATGAGAAGGGCTACATGAGCAATAAAGATTGCCCATGTGTTTTTATACGGCGATTCCAAGACGGATTCCGTATAATCTCGGTGTACGTGGACGATTTAAACATAATCGGTACGCCTGAGGATATTGAGGAAGCGAGTTCCTACCTGATGTCGGAATTCGAGATGAAGGATTTGGGTAAAACCAAGTTATGTCTAGGTCTGCAACTTGAACATTCCTCTGATGGGATTCTAGTGCATCGGTCGGCCTACACCCAGAAGGTGTTGGAGAGATTTGGATTTGATAAGGCATATCCTTCTAAGACCCCGGTGGTCGGAAGATCTTTACAGCCAGACAAGGACCCGTTCAGGCCAAAGAAAGAGGCGGAGGAAACTCTGGGACCAGAGGTTCCTTACCTGAGTGCAGTTGGAGCACTCATGTACCTCGCAAATTGTACATGGCCAGACATTGCGTTCGCCGTCAGTTTGCTTGCTCGGTACAGTTCTGAACCTACCAAGAGACATTGGAAAGGTGTTAAGGACGTCTTCCGTTACCTGCAAGGGACCAAAGATCTTGGCCTGTTTTATAAAAGAAATCAAGACCTATCTATTATAGGCTATGCCGATACTGGGTACCTATCGGACCCGCATGATTGCAAATCACAGACTGGATATGTTTTCCTTTGTGGTGGAACTGTGTTTTCTTGAAAATCGTCCAAGCAAACATTTGTGTCGACTTCCACGAACCACTCGAAAATCGTGGCACTATTCGAAGCGTCAAAAGAGTGTGTATCGCTTTGGCGGATGATCGGCCACATTCAGCGGACATGTGGGCTGAACACCGTACAAACCCCTACCATTACCTATGAAGATAATGATGTTTGTGTTGCACAAGTCCAGATGGGTTATGTGAAGAGTAACCTCACAAAGCATATTAGTCCCAAGTTCTTCTATGCACATGAGCTGCAACAATTGAACGAGGTGAGAGTTTTGCATACTAAGTCCTGTGACAATCTTGCTGATATGTTCACTAAATCATTACCTGCATTAACCTTATAGAGGTGTGTGCATGGAATCGGTATGATGAGACTTAGAGAGATGCAAGGTTCGGGTGGAGAAACTTCACAAATTCGTCGTTAAAATTTCGATCCTGATGATCAAGTACTCAACTTGATGGTTGAGTGGATTGTACTCTTTTTCTCTTGAGTGAGTTTTCCTGATGTTTCTCACACGAGGTTTTTGACAAGGCAATTCGTGCAATACAACAACATATACTGTGTTCTCTTTATCCATATTTTTTCTCACTGGATTTTTCGAAGTTTTGAAGCATGTATATACGGATAATTACCCAAGGGGGAGTGTTGGGAAACCGGCCCACCACGAGGGTGGCGGCGGCTAGCGCAAGAAGCGCTCGGGATAGCCCCTCCCGATTCCACATTTTACGTTAAGTAGGTACTTATCTCTCGACCCTTTACCCCTATATAAAAAGACGAGGAGCAATCATTGTAACAATTGATCATTGATTAATAAAGATAATCTCCTTCATATTTCTCTGTGTCATCTACTTTCGCGTGTTCGACTACTTCGTCTACGACGCTCGTTCTCGTCCGCAACCTCAGACCGGACTCGCCGGCGGAGTTGCGGAACAGACAGCGCGAGCGCGCGCCCCGCATTCCACTCCTCGCCGCGCCCCGCGAGCCACATCGTTCCTCGTATACACCGGCACCGAGCAGCAAAGTTTAACCGTCAGTGCGTCACCCATGAGTCATGGTCGCCCCGCGCGCGGTGCGCGGTGCGCGGTGCGGTGCGTGCCGCCCACCTTTCAGACTCCAAAATTCCAGCCATGTATTTGGCCATCGCTCTCGACCTATATAAAGCCTCCCGTAGCTTGTTACCAAAACACCAGTACCACTCCGTAGTCGCGGATAAAAGGGCTGGCCTAGCCTTCCCTAGTGAATCTCTCTTCCAGTTTGTTTTTCATTTCCTTTCCCTTCCTTGTTTGCACTTTTTTTTTCTGGAAGAAGCGTGTTCCTCAACTCCACGAGAGCAGCTTAGCCAGCTACCGTTCCTCTCCTCCACCTACTTTCTTCCTGAAAAGATCCTTCTGCATTTTCCCCAAACTTGACCTCGACGAAAGCATCTACGTTACGTTATACTACATGTCTGTGAATTTCGCCCTATGCACATGTTATATAGAGCAACTGTTCGTGGTGGCACTCAACGACGACAAGAAGGCAGAGAAGAAGAGGCGGCAAAAGGCGATAAAAAGGAAGAAAGAAAAAGAAATGCAAAAGAAGAAAAGACTGGGGAAAAAGAGCAAGACAAAGGGAAAGAAGCCAACGCATTTTTTGACAATAATAAGAACAAGGGGGGTTTCTCTGTTTTCAGCCTTCATGTGCATGAAGATCTGAATGAATGCTTGTGATTCCCTCTGAAAAAAAAAGAATGAATCCTTGTGATACATGGTACATACGCTTTACATGTCAAAATAGAGTTGTGTTTCATTTTATTTTTTGAGTTGAAATAAAGTTGTATTTCATCTTAGCCCACTCTAATGCTTATGTGATTGAAAACAGAGTTGTACCTTCTACTCATTTCAGGGACAGCTAATTCTGAACGGAGCTTGTACTTTGTATCAATTAAACCTGCAATGCAGTTTCTAGTCTATCAAAGTGAATGTGGATGTTGCTTATTCCTCCATTAATCTAATATTATAGATCTTTAACAAAAAAAAATCTAATACCTATTGATTGCCGCATTAACACAATATCTTATCAACTTGAAGTCTGGAATCAAACATCACACTCAGGGGAACAAATACTGAAGGTTTTGTGCTAGAGATCAGGAGCTGAAATTAGTTTCCACTTTCAAGCAAATCATGGAGCTACAGTAATCTGTGATAGTCATGAGAGATTTACAGTCATATCATGGTAATACACCCTCAGTGCCGGTAAAATGTTATTTACAAACAGAAAAAGGTCATGTATCCAAAAAGATCGAAGACATAGGCATGTGATTTGACCGTAAAACGTGGAACTTTCAATTGGTTCTGTCTGTGGATACAGATAAATCAGCATGGGTGCTTTCCACGTCGTCGTCTAATACAAGATCTTTTTCCAGATTTTTCCCAATTTGAGAATCTGATAATCTGTTGCCAATGAGCTCCCGCAGCTCGAACTCACTAGGAAACCTCTGCTCAGATAATTTTGAGAAGACCTGAAAATGTGAAAAGTAGTTTACTAGGATTAGCGTAATGGATCCAGAGGGGGCTATCACATGAATATCAGCTCTGAAGAACCTGGAATGACCAACACATTAAGCATAGGTACAATATAATCCTGAGAAAGATTTGTACATTCATATTCAGGGAACAAGTACCCTTCCGGTCCACTTTTAGGGAATACAAGCAATCACTTATTCTAAAGCAGGCTGGTATATGAATATTACTGACTAGATGATCCCACTACTTAGTTCATTCTCGGCTCAGCGTTCCAGTAGCAACTAACCTAATAATCTAATATGATCGCTTGATTTATTGTATCACTACACCATAACCGTAACACACAATTTTATAATGCAGGGCAATGAAGTGCAACAAAGGGTGTATCATAGAAACATACCAGTTGTCCATTGCAGTAAACTTCAAAGGCGCCAGAACTTTGTAGAAGAGACTGAGCAAAATTGCCAAACATCCAGACTGATGCCATGGTTCCAAACCTATTAGCACACAGTGAGTAATACCACGGAGGTGGTACCATCCCAAATCTAGGGAAAATCTGATCACCAGCCATTAATGTTGCTATTGCTCCAACTTGAACAAAAGGCACCATTTTGCCGAGGGCGCGTTTTGGGAAGGGTGGAGGGTAGTTTTCCAAGACGACATGAATCCCAGGAAATGAGGTATCCAGCATGCGCTTCATGGTCATCGCATTTCCCCTGCAGAATTTAGTTTGAAATTATACCATTGTCTGCATACTGATTCATAACAGAGACCACAAGACAATTTCACAAATACTCCCTCCGTAACATAATATAAGACGTTTTTTGACACTGTCATGGTGTCAAAAAACGTCTTATATTATGTTACAGAGGAGTAATTAACAGAGTATGCTAGAAAAACAAAGTATGATGCTAAAGGGACTACATAGACATCATAAACGAAATTATAAAGACTTTACTCTGTAGGATTTTCATTAAACCATGTCGATAAGAACCTTTTGCTCCGACATACACAGAAACAACCGTTGGTTTAGCTTCATTTGTAAGGTCTAAAGAATATACATCCCGCATACGTATTGCAGATCTTCATTGCATTTCTTTTTAGTTACATACAAGCAGTGATTAGCGATTAGAAGACCAGAAAGAAATATTATGCAAGCCACCTGTAATCATTTTTTGGATATATAATCCACAAATTTATATAGTTCTTGTTTCATCTTTTTGCTTCTCTCAAACAAATAGTCGTGGAACTGATTTACTGTTTTATCTGCCTTGCAAAGCATATAATGACCCAGCAGCATAAATGGCTGCACATAAGGTCAGGAACGGGTTGGAAGCAGTCTGAAGTGGATAGATTATGCTGATAAGTTGCAATTCTTACATAATGAAGTTCACAAGGTACCCAACAGTATGAATGAATGGGACAAAAATTGGCATTCTGTCTTAATAATTAAACTGTGTATCTGTGGACATGGAAAAATTGGTATACATACAAAGTAAACAGGATAACTAGCTTCTCAAACTCCATGGGCAGTACTCTCTCTCAACATTATTTATTCGCTTAAAACACACATGCAACACATGTAAAGGCAGTAATCTCCAGGCCCTTATCGCTCATTTGAAAGTCAAAACACCAAATAGAGATGATCTTCAAAATATCTTACTTTTGGTCAAACATTCAAAACTTAAGTGCAAAAGCCGAGCACGGTCCCGGAAAGTCATCCATCAAACTTCTCCACTCCAGTTGAAGATACAATAAAGTTGTTTTCCCCAGACACTAATTTATTCAGATATTTCGAGGTATGCACTAACCCATCCCCATCATGACATGTATGGTAGACAGTTTGATGACGGGGCAGAAGGACTCGCCATAATAGAAGGCGGGCTGCTGGGAGTAGCCATGAATGACCCAACAAGCCTTGTAGTGGATGAGAGAGCAGTCTGAATGGAATATGTGTTTACACACCCACTTACTAGGCTGGTGCCAGCCGGAGGAGAAACTAGTGTCCACTTATCGTTGTCAAGAATAGCACGGAGCTCCGCAAGCATAGCCTCTTTCCAGAGAGGATCAAGGAGAGCGCTATGGTAGTTCGAGTGAATGGAAGAAAAGGGTAGAGGTTGACACAACGGCGCAGATGAGCATGTGGCGAAGACCAGGAACAGAGCAAGCGACAGGAACAGCAGCCGCAGGAGCAGATATGGTGCGGGCAAGGGGG
>NC_057800.1:600204937-600209117 GCF_018294505.1 Triticum aestivum
CAGCAGCAGTCATCAAGGAGGGCACAAGAGGGGCAGAAATAGTGGTGCTGATAAAGTCTACAAGAAAGTAGAGCAACCCGCTCGTGTCGGTAGAGATCAAGGGTGGTAGCATAAAAGAAAATAGATTCATCAGTGTAGACGTGCCAAGAAATAATGGCGAGATGAAATAGAGAGGTTGAGGCAGTGATAGCCTTTGTGTGAGGAAGGATAACCAAGGAAGACACAAGCTGTGGTTTGATGCGAGAGCTTGTTGGTTGGTACTGGCAGATAGGTTGGGGTACCACAGACAGCCGAAAGCCCAAAAACCCGAAGGTCGGAGTATTTTGGAGGATGTCCACACAGACGCTGGTAGAGAATAGCAAAGCGGACGCAACTATTCCATCATGCTATAGAGAGTACATGTGTGACATACAAGGCAGGTACAACAACAAATCACGTGAGATTAGGGATTACAATCGTGCAGTTAGGAAATAGGCAAACGCTACAGAATATCTAGTTAACAAAATTTCAATCAGATTTCCTAAAGCACATACCGGTCTCAATTCTGAAGATCCTTCATATTGCTTAGGTGTGATAATTGTAGCCGGTTCACATCATTATGAAGATTTTGAGATCTGAGCTCTCAACATCAGTCAAGCAAAGTGGAGCTCAGTTGACTGGCTGTCATGTGATGGGTGTTCTACACTAACCAAATTACACACATGGGCTTACTTTGGGGCCTCACAATTTGGACATTAGTGATGAAACGTTAGGTCTCAGTATGGTCAACGGCCACAGTGTGTATCACAACCATCAGTTCCGGTGAAAAAATCTAACAAAATTTCTTGGATTTGATCTCTGAATTTAACACGGAAGCAAGAGTATGTGTGGAATTACTTGTAGGAGCAGGACGCGCAGAACTTCAACTCGACTGTGGTGCCGGAGCCAGGTCCATCCACCTGCGCCTCCTACGAGAAGGCACATGAGATCGTCCCGCTTCAGTCAGATCCGGGAACCGAACTGGCACTGGATCCAGGAGAAGGCTAGACTTACCGCCAACTGCGCGGAATCGGCGGCGTCGGGGGAGGAGTCACCAGGCTGGAAGGCGCCGGCGGCAGGCTGGGGGTGGCGGTGGGGCTTGGGGGCCGCCGGCGGCTGCGGCGCGAAGAGCGTGACGACGTCGGAGCAGAAGAGGAGGATGGGGAGGCCCAGGAGCACGAGCTGCACGCGGTCCATGGCGGCTGCGCTCGCTGCGTCGCTCTGCTCTGCTCCGTCCTCCGCGGGGAAGAAAGAAAGGACTCGACGACGACCGCCGCAGGGGGCTAGGAATTTTATGGTTTTTTTTCAAGAAATGCTAGGAATTTTGTGTGGCTCGCCGGGCCTGGCTCCACTTGGGCCTGAACGGGCAGGACGAATTGTCCGTGACTGATATGGTAGGCCCGGCCCACAAGATAAACTACCTTGTCATAAAAGAATAAGATAGACATAATGGACGAAATCATCACAAGTTAAATTAAGAGGTACTCCTTACAAAGTCACTCACACCTTGTCACGCTGACAATTGGCTCACTGCATGCGTCACTTGCCGCAACCTTGAATTTCTTTTTCCGTAGATTTGTTTATTCAAAATGGTTTCTCTCTTGAGTCGTGCGTCCAAATCCCAAATCACTTTCACTGTTGAATTTTTCGCATCAATATTCTTAAACTAGACCACATGTTAATAGGTTTCGATGAATCTTTTTTCATGAAAATACCCGGAAAAAAAAGAGCCGGAAGCACGGTTTTTTCTTTACTTCTTTTTCCTTTTTCGAGAATCAAATTTGTGTCTCCACGAAAAGCAAATATGTGCCACCACGTGAAGCAAACGTGTGCTTCTTCTCATGGAATAAAAATATGTTTTTTCTTTTTCAAGAAGCACGGTCACGAAAGTAAATCCTTGCCTCCACGAAAAGTACAGTTGTGCTTCCCCAAAAAGGAAAAAAAACACGTAAGAAATCCAGTTTAAAGAAGCACAACTTCTCATGGAAGTAAATTTGTGTTAGGGAACGCGGTAATTTTAAAAAAATCCTACGCACACGCAAGATCTATCTAGGTGATGCATAGCAACGAGAGGGGAGAGTGTTGTCCACGTACCCTCGTAGACCGTAAGCGGAAGCGTTATGACAACACGGTTGATGTAGTCGTACGTCTTCACGATCCGACCGATCCTAGCAACGAAGGTACGGCACCTCTGCGATCTGCACAAGTTCAGCTCGGTGACGTCCCACGAACTCTAGATCCAGTTGGGTGTCGAGGGAGAGCTTCGTCGGCATGATGGCGTGATGACGGTGATGATTAAGTTACCGATGCAGGGCTTCGCCTAAGCACTATAATGATATGACCAAGGTGGAAATCTGTGGAGGGGGGCACCGCACACGGCTAAAAGATCAATTTGTGTGTCTATGGGGTGCCCCCTTCCCCCGTATATAAAGGAGTGGGGGAGGGCAGGGCCGGCCCTCTCTATGGCGCGCCCTAGGGGGAGTCCTACTCCCACCAGGAGTAGGATTCCCCCCTTTTCCTAGTTGGAGTAGGAGAGAAGGAACGAGGAAAGAGAGCGAAGGAGGGGGGGCAGCCCCCCACCCAATTCAGATTGGGCTAGGGGGCGGGCCCTCCACCTTGGCCTTCCTCTCCTCTTTTCCACTAAGGCCCAATAAGGTCCATACTCTCCCCGGGGGGTTCCGGTAACCCCCCGGTACTCCGGTAAATGTCCGAACTCACCCGGAACCATTCCGATATCCAAACATAGGCTTTCAATATGTCGATCTTTATGTCTCGGCCATTTCGAGACTCCTCGTCATGCCCGTGATCACATCCGAGACTCTGAACAACCTTCGGTACATCAAAACACAAAAACTCATAATGCCGATCGTCACCGAACGTTAAGCTTGCGGACCCTGCGGGTTCGAGAACTATGTAGACATGGCCGAGACTCATCTCCGATCAATAACCAATAGCGGAACTTGGATGCTCATATTGGTTCCTACATATTCTACGAAAATCTTTATCGGTCAAAACCGCATAACAACATACGTTGTTCCCTTTGTCATCGGTATGTTACTTGCCCGAGATTTGATCGTCGGTATCTCAATACCTAGTTCAATCTCATTACCAGCAAGTCTCTTTACTTGTTCTGTAATGCAACATCCCGTAACTAACTCATTAGTCACATTGCTTGCAAGGCTTATAGTGATGTGCACTACTGAGAGGGCCTAGAGATACCTCTCCGATACACGGAGTGAGAAATCCTAATCTCGATATATGCCAACTCAACAAACACCATCGGAGACACCTGTAGAGCATCTTTATAGTCACCCAATTATGTTGTCACATTTGATAGCACACTAAGTGTTCCTCCGGTATTCGGGAGTTGCATAATCTCATAGTCATAGGAACATGTATAAGTTATGGAGAAAGCAATAGCAGTAAACTAAACGATCAAAGTGCTAAGCGAACGGATGGGTCAAGTCAATCACTGTTGGGGAACGCGGTCATTTCAAAAAAATTCCTACGCACACGCAAGATCTATCGTGGTGATGCATAGCAACGAGAAGGGAAGAGTGTTGTCTATGTACCCTCGTAGACCGTACGCAAAAGCGTTATGACAACGTGGTTGATGTAGTCGAATGTCTTCATGATCCGACCGATCCTAGCACCGAAAGGACGGCACCTCCGCGATCTGTACACGTTCAGCTCGGTGACGTCCCACGAACTCTTGATCCAGCTGAGTGTCGAGGGAGGGCTTCGTCAGCACGACGCCGTGATGACGGTGATGATGAAGCTACCGGCGCTGGGTTACGCCTAAGCACTACGACGATATGACTGAGGTGGATTATGGTGGAGGGGGCACTACACACGGCTAAAAGCAATCAACTTGTGTGTTCTAGGGTGCCCCCTGCCCCCGTATATAAAGGAGCAAGGGGGAGGCTGGCCGGCCCTAGGGGCACGCCAAGGGAGGAGGAATCCTCCTTATAGTAGGAGTAGGATTCCTCCTTTCCTAGTCCTACTATGAGGAGAAGGGGAAAGAAGGAAAGGAGATGAAGAGGAGAAGGAAAGGGGGGGCGCCCCTCTCCCTAGTCTAATTCAGACTCCCTATAGGAAGGGGGCGCAGCTGCCCCTTGTGGGCTGCCTCCCCTCTTCCCTATGGCCCATGTAGGCCCAATCT
>NC_057800.1:600209350-600302580 GCF_018294505.1 Triticum aestivum
CACTCCAGTTTTCTCCAAAATCACCCGGAACATTTCCGGTGTCCGAATATAGTCGTCCAATATATCAATCTTTATGTCTCGGCCATTTAGAGACTCGTCGTCATGTCCATGATCATATATGGGACTCCGAACTACCTTCGGTACATCAAAACACATAAACTCATAATACCGATCGTCACCGAACGTTAAGCGTGCGGACCCTACGGGTTTGAGAACTATGTAGACATGACCGAGACACGTCTCCGGTCAATAACCAATAGCGGAGCCTGGATGTTCATATTGGCTCCCACATATTCTACGAAGATCTTTATCGGTTAAACCGCATAACAACATACGTTGTTCCCTTTGTCGTCGGTATGTTACTTGCCCGAGATTCGATCATCAGTATCTCAATACCTAGTTCAATCTTGTTACCGGCAAGTCTCTTTACTCGTTTGTAATGCTACATCCCATAACTAACTCATTAGTTACATTGCTTACAAGGCTTATAGTGATGTGCATTACCGAGAGGGCCCAGAGATACCTCTTCGATATTCGGAGTGACAAATCCTAATCTCGATCTATGCCAACTCAACAAACACCATCGGAGACACCTGTAGAGCATCCTTATAGTCACCCAATTACGTTGTGACGTTTGATAGCACACTAAGTGTTCCTCCGGTATTCGGGAGTTGCATGATCTCATAGTCATAGGAACATGTATAAGTTATGGAAAAAGTGATAGCAACAAACTAAACGATCATCGTGCTAAGCTAACGGATGGGTCAAGTCAATCACATCATTCTCTAACGATGTGATCTCGTTAATCAAGTGACAACTCTTGTCTATGGTCAGGAAACATAAACATCATTGATTCAACGAGCTAGTCAAGTAGAGGCAAACTAGTAACGCTCTGTTTGTCTATATATTCACACATATACTAAGTTTCCGGTTAATACAATTCTAGCATGAATAATAAACATTTATGATGATATAAGGAAATATAAATAACAACTTTAGTATTGCCTCTAGGGCATATTTTCTTCAATTTGTGCCTACAAGAAAAGCAAATATGTGCTTCTTGAAGCACCAAAAAAAGTTCCCACAAAGCACACACGAACACCTGCAAACCAACAAAATTCAGCTTTACTCAAGACCAGTCTTTTGAAAATGTAAAAAACATGAACACAAAATAGGAGTAGATACTAAGGATACTGCTAATAAGGACAACAGCCTCGGCCTCAATGTATTTCCTTGTTACACTGAACAAACGTTTACTAGCGTTGAATTGAAAAAAAAAATCAATAACTAGGGACGGGTTGAATCGGAAATAAAAATCATAGTTAGACAAAAAAATGGAAAAATAAACACCTGGATATAATTCAGAAAACATTTCTCCTAACATACCGTGAACCTGGAAAAAAAACTATACCAAAACTCAATAATTCCCTCTGGATAAAAATTGGCTGCCAATCTATTAGCAAGAACAATTATACCACACATGTTGTTCATACTAACTAGGCATTATACAAGCCCAGACTGCTGTTGAAACCACATATATAAAAAATGAAAATTCGGAACATGTCTCCTAACACAAAAAAGAAAATTCATCTAGAAACCCCTGGAAAAGTATTGGGACTTGCTCACTGCAAAAACACAAAAAACCTAGAACACTGGAAAAACACCTACATTTGTTCTCTCTAAACCTAAAGCTACACCTGCTTCTACGAAACAAAACAAAAAAAGGTTCAAACATTTCCCCCCCTAAAAACTAAAAAACAGAACATTCATCTACTCTCTATGTGATCTAAAAGTTACGATGGATCTGGACACTGTCACACAAATCAACATATCTGCAAATTCTTGATGCTCTTAGCTCAAACAAACAAACCCTAGATGTGATGAAAAACAAAAAAGAATGGGAGAAAAAAGGGAGGAGCACTTACTCTGTCGGCGTTCCCTGCCATCTCCGTCGCCTCAAGCCCACCAGATCCGGTTCACCTCGCCTTTGGAAATCGCATCACTCAACAAATGGGAGAACAGGGATCGGACGAGGAAGAGGAAAAGAGAGATTGAGGGTTGGAGTCGAAGCAAATCGGTACAGTTCCTTATATGTCTGCAGTCTCGGAGGTAGGCACAGCCCAAACAACGCCCCTGAAAGCAACGCATGACTAGTGAGAGCATCTCTAATAGGATGTGTATATTTGGATGTCTATATATTCATATAGACAATGGTCTAAAAAGATTTCCTCATATACACATCCAGTTTTGCATCAGAATGTCTATATACAGGGACCATGACAGGTGGGCCGTCGCTAGGGAGAGGAAGAAATCATGACTGCAGCTGAGTTTAGACAACGTCTTCACATTGTCCAGGCATGGACATTGTCGAGGCCGAATTAGAAGATGTGTATATTTGGACGATCATATAGACAAGCTGTTGGACGCCTGTTTTGGGCTCACATCGTGAAAAACGAGTATAGACATCCATATAGACAAGCTACTGAAGATGCTCTGATGCAGCCCAAAAAAATAAAAACTAAAACGAGCCCGCGAAGTAGAAAAAGGCATGACGGGGCGCGGCAACTCGATGCAGATAAGGAGCGACAACTCCAAATCACTTGTGCGTGAAAATTAATGACAACGCAATCGAACAGTGGAAGACTTGGATATGAGATAACTAATTCTCGTCTAATTAGCAAGTGTGTAAATTTAATGTATCAGCAAGAATTAGCACGTGTGTAAATTTAATGTATTCAATTCCATTCTCGGTCTTTTTTTTCTCATAATTTTCCAAATTAGTCTTGGGGAGCCTGTACATAAAGAAACAGAAAACAACAAACATCCACTGATTCTCATTACTCTTCTCCAGTGGATTCGCCATTTGGACGGCACCGGCGGCGCCCGTGATGGCCGCGTCGGCGACCGAGATCTCAAACGCGAGATCGCTGCTGAGTTGTGATGGGCCGGTTCGGACTGAACTGGGTCCGCACGGAGTTGGGCCAGAGTCAGATGGGTATGAGGCCCATGCTGGACCGGGCCATACTCCTGTCCACATCGTTATCACATGCACGTACGAGGGTGATCGTGTTTCTATCTCTCGTGCGCCGTCGCTTCCTGGTTCTAGGGTTCGCAAGCACGGGACGAGAGGTTTCCCGGTCTATGGAGCTCGTCGGGCAAGGAGGATTCGGCCACTCTTGGATATGGCCGGGCGCGGGGCTGCGCCGCCGCCAGCCAAGAAGGCCTCATCCGGTCCAGCGGGATAGGGTGGAGCGGTTCCGCCGCCGGCGGTGGGTGCCGGGCGTGGATCCCTGGCGCCGCCTGGCCAGAGGCCGCCGGCAGGCGGGGGTGTTGTGCAGGGTAACCCGGGCCGTGGCATTGGCCACTCGGGCCTGCGGCCACCGGGGCAGGTGCCCTTAGCTGCAGGACGGGCGGGCTAAGGCCTCCGGCGCCGGCTACGGCGCCCGTCCCTCCGCAGGCCGCGGGTCGTGGTGGACCTCGGCCTCTAGCGTCGGGCGTGACTGGTGTGGCTCCTGCTGGCCGCGATGGTACTGCCCTTGGGGTTGGGCCGACACCTTCGGGCGGGCAGCCGCGTGTCGCTCCTCCGCCCCACTACGTCGCGAGGCCGACTCAGAACCGGTTGGGTCCAGCACAGACGAGGCAGAATTCTAGCAATAGAGAGCCCAATGATCCTGCAATAACCCGGATTTTTTAGGGTTATTAATTTAAATTAAGATGAGTAATTAAATTTATATTATATGTTTAACATAAAATATTTGAGCAAATAAGATATGCTAGATTATTGATTCAAGTGATTAAAATAGAACTGCAATTTTTGCATGCATAAAATATTAGATGGATATAATTACACACTAAGTAAGTATGTATATGTGCACATAGACTAGCATCCATGCACTCACATTATGGCATTAGCATGCAAAGTAATACAGATTAGTGGGTAGTACAGGCTAGCTAGTAATGAGAAGATGGCCAAATACTAGAAGATGTGCATGCATGTAATGATGAGAATGCACACGTATGTACTATGCTTACAAGCTAAGTAAAATCCTATGCATGAGAGGGCCAACGTGGCCTGGTACTAGATGAAGCTAGGTTGTGCTGGCAGCACCCTTAGATATTTAGGACCAAGAAATTTCTACGTGGAGGTTTTGTATAGTGGTCAGGTTTGTTTGGCTTTTGCACAAGCAAAAGGGGGCAGCAGTTCGAAGGGTCAAGGGGCAAGGGTCAAAGGCCATCGCGGCTTGATCTTTTACCAGGTTCTCCACGTAGACCAATGCATGCTTGCCACGTAATAGGTAGAGTCCAGATGATCGTGTGCTTCAAGAACAGCTCGGCTGAGTTCACTCTGGGCTCACCATCTATAAATAGCTGCTGCTACTCATTTTGCACATCCTCATCATCAAGAGTGAGAGCATGAGAGAAATAGAGCATACCAGCGGAGAGAGAGCGAAGAGAAGAGAGATGAAGAATACAAGTACGCATGCGTCCATGTTTGAAGATATATAGATTGTGTAGATGCTGCTGGAGGGAAGAACGGAGCCATACGTCAGAAGAATATTAGTATATGCGTGTTCGTCAGATTCTATACAAAGATGATGGAGTATTGGAGTTTCATCTTCTGGCAGAATATTATTATAAAGGACAAATCATATTATCCGAGGCAAGTGGTTACTTTGCTAACTCCTTAAATCCTATCTTATTGTTGTCTCCTGTGATCATCGTTCTGATTATGTTGCTAGACCTTGAATCTTATTTATCCTCTGTTGATTCCTGTTTTATTTGAGGACATGTTGTCCTTGATAATTCATTTGTTGAAGGACATGTTGTCCTTGATGATCCATTTGTTGATGGAAAGTCTGATATGAGAGGAACTCATGTAAAGGCATGGGTTTATTGTCTTGGCTGATATTTCAGTGATCCTATATAGCTGATCCAGCCACATGTCATATTCTGTCCATCTATATTGGTGTCACGACGGCAAACGTATTGTACCGGTCACAGTTCAGGTATGGGACTGTCTGAGTTCTCCGCTAAGGACGGACCTTGTTCGGGAACATGTCGGTGATGGATCCGTAGGAGCGATCGACATCAGTATGTCCAGGTGTCCGAGTCTTAGTGAGCACTAGAGCTCTGCTCTACTAGAGCCTGCGTGGTTCTAGTCGAGGCTGTCGACGTCGGAGTACCCCTCTTAAGAGCGTAAAAGTGTGAAATTTCACCCCTGTGACTCCCGGGTTAGGAAGCTTGCGGTCATGTGTGACGCCAATAATTTCTTGGTCCATTTTCATTATATCCGGTTATGTTGTTCTTTTACCTATTTTCAATTAAATTGGCTCCAACAATTTGTCACGTTATTTATGCTCCTTTAGATATAGTCAACCTGTTGTTACTGTATCAATATCCTTAAATTCTACTCTTGTTGAATAGTGAAGTACCTACTTGCTGAGTATGACTTGTCGTACTCACCCTTGCTTTCTCTGTTGTTTTCTAGATGCAGACAATGTAACTTAAGCATGCCGAGAAGATGTCGTCGAATAATAGGTTGGACCAATGGGTGGGAAACGACTAGAAAATATCATTTTTTTTGGCTATCTGTAAATGTAAAGGAATTTGTATAGTTAATATATGAGCTTTTGTGATCCACTATTGGTTAATGCCTGCTTTATCACGCCTTGCGTGACTATAGGGCTCTGGTCTATAGGCGCGCGGCGGCTGTCTCGCCTAGGCTCGGTCTTGGGGCGTGACAGATCCGCCCTGAGACTAGTGGGGGGATGATGGGTTTGATGCGTATGGTGATGGACAGCATCGTGGTTCCTCTTCCACGGGAGGAGGTCATGGCTATGCCTGGCAGAGTGATGGGTCTGCTGAGAGACCGTTTCTCGGCCCTCCAGGCAGATTTGTCGAGGGAGCATCAGGCCCGGACCACCGCCGGAGAGGAGGCTATCGTGGCCATCGTGGTGGTCGGGTGGGGGCCGTGGGAGGTTTCGCCGACCGCCTCCGCCTCCGGCAGTTGTTGACCATGCGGCATCAGCAGTGGAGACCGACCACACCTCCACGAATCTTCCTACCCAGGCGATGGAGGTGGTGACAGCCTTGGCCAGTGTTGAGGTTCCTGAGACTGGAACTGTGGCCGAGGTTACCGACAGGTATGATGCAGAGAGGGCGTCCAAGTATGCGCGTAAGAAGGAAAAGATGCTTTGTTACCTTTGTGGTGAGAAGGGCCACTTCATTGCTGAGTGTGTGGCCGAGCTGTGTGAGTCGTGTGGCAAGCCAGCACATGCCTCGGGGGAGTGCCCATTATTGCGTGACCAGGCTCCATTGCTGACTATGTATGGAGTCTATTATGCTGAGCTTATGTTCTTTGAGTCACCGGCTGCGAGAGAGATTCCGGAGGAGACCCTGAGCTTAACCACCGGGATTGTGAAAGCTACCCAAGGCGAGGTGACTGAGGCTCAGATTGTGCGCAGGCTTCAGGAGCTGGTTCCGGGGGACTTTCGTTGGGAGCTGGTTCTTCTCGAGAACAATGTTTTTAAGGTTGATTTCCCCACGGTGGATGATTTGCAGAGATTGCTGAGCTTTGGCTTGTGTAGAGTTCCTGGCACTAAGTGCATTCTAGAGTTTCATGAGTGGAAGAAGGTGGAGCCTAAGGGAAAGCCGCTTACGCAGGTCTGGTTGCGGTTTTCAGGGGCTCCATCTAAGCCTTTGCAGGATGCTCGAGTTGTGGCCAGTATGGGTATTATGGTTGGGAAGACGGAGAGAGTGGACGTGGCTTTTACCCGTGCTCATGGGGTGGCCCGGATTTTAGTGAGTGTTCTGGATATTGAGTTCGTGCCTGATGTGGTCAACTGGACTTATAGGGGAGAGGTGTTCCCGCTCAAGATCGAGTTTGAGGACACTGAGTTGTTTGCTGATGTGGTTAATGGGAATGATGTTGATATGCACGAGGGTGACGGCAGTGCGAGATCCAATGGGGCACCGACTGATGAGTCGACACGTGAGGGGTCTAATGGATCTCGCCCAGATGCTCAGTTGCCCGGGGATGGGACCGGGGTTGAGCCGGCAGCCTCACCATCGGTGCCTATGACTTCGTTGCGTTTTGGGTCCTTTGAGCCCACCTCAGCGCCTCCCAGACTTGGGAGTGACCGGGTAGATTCTGAGGATATGTTTGAGTGCGAGCTCCCTTTGTTGGAGTTTGAGGGGGCTGGAGGATCATTGGCTGGACGATTGGTGAGGGCCTCGTCGGCGAGAACTTTGGTTGGAGTTGGGGAGGGGGAGTCGGAGGGTGCCTCTTTTTCCCTTGCTACTCCTGTGGTCGAGGATCCGGTGATGACAACTGCGAGTGAGGTGGGACTTGGGGGAGGGGGTTCGGTGCAGGTGGCCTCGCCTTCTCCCCTCCCTATCCCGACGCCGGTGACGCCGGTCACGCCGGTCCCGAGGGGGTCGGCTAGCGCTGCGAGAGGGAGCCCAAGGCAGGCGGCCTCGGCTCTTTCTCCTCCGGTCATGGCGACGACGCACGCGACTCCAGCGGCGCTGGAGGGAGGGGGGTCTGGGGCAGGTGGCCCTGGCTCCTCCTTCCTCTTCGGCGGTCAGGAGGACCGCCTCTCCTACGACGACGGGGCTCCACTCTGCGCCGGCGGGTGGGCGGGAGGAGGGCTCGGGCAGGTGGCCCCCGCCATCCTCTCTCCTGACGTGCACGTGGCCTTGGGCCTTGGTGTGGGGCACTTGTCTGAGGGGCATGGGAGCCCGCAGCCGCCTCCTCCGGTAAAGTTGGTGGATCCTTTGAGGGATTCAGCGCGAGGCTTTACTAGGGAGGAGGTCGTTGCCTTTGGCGGGATACCTGACCCGGTCTCGATGGGGAGACAGATGAGTGCTCGCATTCAGGAGCTTCCGGAGGTTGACGACATGCAGCAGCGGTGCGCTATGAGGGCGGCCAAGCTTCATGATGCTGAGGTCTCTTCTGGTATGTCCGTCAACATTTCCAATTCTTTATTGCATTTTTCTAATGAGGAGATTATACATAATGCAAGCCAATTAGGAGTTTCACTAGGGGCTAATGACAGTGAGATTTCCAATTCGGTGAACGATCAGTTAGACTTGGAGGCGAAACGTGCCTTAGAGATGATTCGTAATCTCGCAGTGGTTAAACCAATGAATGATGATCAGATTGATGTGTTAGGGGTTAGAGTGCTCGATAATCTGTGTGCGGATCTAGCACCCTCCACTCATGTGTCTGAGGACGATGATATGCTCATAGATAATGCCGTTGTTAATACCGCTGAGCTCGGTTATGAGGACCGGGCGACAGAGCCTAGTAAACCAAAGCGCAAGTGGAAACGGAAGATTTATCCCATTTCTGCAGTTCGTAGGAGTGCTAGAATTCGGACTACAAAAAAATTTCATGACGAATTATGAAATGAATCTTTTGGAATAGTAGAGGTCTAAAAGACTTGGCTAAAAGAAGGTTTCTTGCTGAGGCATCTCTGGAGCATCGTTTAGATTTTATTGCTCTATTGGAAACTGGTCGAGATAACTTTGCGCCCCAGTTTCTTTCTTCTCTTGCGGGTGGTGTTGATTTTGATTGGCATTGCCTCCCTCCGCGAGGAAGATCGGGTGGTATCTTGCTGGGTGTGAGATGCGATTCGCTCGAAGTCCGAAGTGTAGTGATGGGCGACTTCGCGGTAAAGTTTCGAGTCAGGTCAAAAGTTGATGGTTTCAACTGGGCTTTGGTGGCGGTTTATGGTGCTGCACAGCCCGAGCTTAAACCGGAGTTTCTGGCGGACCTTGTTCGAATCTGTGGGTCGGAGCAGCTTCCAATTTTAGTTGGGGGTGATTTCAACATCATTAGGAGGAGAGAGGAGAAGAATAATGATAACTTTGATGGCAGGTGGTCGTTTATGTTCAATACCATTATCGAAAGCTTGGATCTGAGGGAGATTGAGCTTTTTGGCAGAAAGTTTACCTGGGCTAATGCTATGCCAAACCCGACATACGAAAAACTCGATCGAGTTCTCGCGAGCGTGGAGTGGGAACAGAAGTTTCCTCTTGTTACGGTGCAAGCTCTTTCGCGGGGAATATCCGATCACACACCCTTGTTCATGGACTCAGGGGAGCCGAACCACATGGGAAACAAAAACACCTTTTCATTCGAGATGGCCTGGTTCGAACGCGAGGGGTTCTTGGACCTGATTGCCCGGGAATGGGCTAGGGGTGCAGGAGGTAGGACTGCGGTCAAGCGTTGGCAGAATAAGATTAGGAATTTGAGAAGTTTCTTACGGGTTTGGGCTAAGCACCTCAGTGGGATGTATAAGATTGAAAAGGATAGGATCCTTTCTCTTATACAGGCCCTGGACATAAAGGCCGAATCCATGATTTTGTTGCCAGCTGAGCTTCAGGTTAAAACTAAGGCGGAGAAGAGGTTGAAAGAACTTCTCTGCGAAGAAGAATTGAAGTGGGCTTTGTGGGCTAAGGTCCGCAAAGTGGTCCAAGGGGACGCGAATACTCAATTCTTTCATTTGATTGCTAATGGTAAGCACAAAAAGAAGCGAATCTTTCAACTTGAACAAGATGAGGGCACTATTTTAGGACAAGATAACCTAAAAACCTATATTACCGAGTGTCGGTGTCAAAACCGGCGGATCTCGGGTAGGGGTCCCGAACTGTGCGTCTAGGCCGGATGGTAACAGGAGGCAAGGGATACAAAGTTTTACCTAGGTTCGGGCCCTCTCGATGGAGGTAAAACCCTACGTCCTGCTTGATTAATATTGATGATATGGGTAGTACAAGAGTAGATCTACCACGAGATCGGAGAGGCTAAACCCTAGAAGCTAGCCTATGGTATGATTGTTGTGTATGAATATGATGTCCTACGGACTAAAACCCTCCGGTTTATATAGACATCGGATAGGGTTAGGGTTACATAGAGTCGGTTACAATGGTAGGAGATCTGGATATCCGTATCGCCAAGCTTGCCTTCCACGCCAAGGAAAGTCCCTTCCGGACACGGGACAGAGTCTTCAATCTTGTATCTTCATAGTCCAGGAGTCCGGCTGAAGGTATAGTCCGGCCATCCGGACACCCCCTAATCTAGGACTCCCTCAGTAGCCCCTGAACCAGGCTTCAATGACGACGAGTCCGGCGCGCAGATTGTCTTCGGCATTGCAAGGCGGGTTCCTCCTCCAAGTACTCCATAGAAGATTTTGAACACAAAGATAGTGTCCGGCTCTGCAAAATAAGTTTCCACATATTGCCACAGAGAGAATAATATTTACACAAGTCTAATCAGTTGACGTATTCCGTAGCACGACACACCATGGCCAAGCCTTTATCCGAGTCGTTTCATTATCACACCTCAGCGCGTCATGCGAGGCAGTTTCCTCGACACGTCTTGTTAAAGCAGAGATCGTGTCCCCTTATTCCGGGATTCTCATCAATACAGGCGTGGGTAACCCAACCGCGCCATTGATTATGGCGCTTGGGAGATAAGCGAGTTTTACCAGGCTGGTGGGGACGCATAGTCGCGTCCACCCATATAAGGGGATAAGGATCCACCTTTTCACCTACGCCTTCTTCCTCCTTTGCCTATCCATTCTCGCGCACTCAAGCTCCAACGCCCAAGTCCGCACTCCCCATCTCAACCTTCTCCAGCTATGTCCGGAGCAGGAGGCAAGTGGATGGCCTCCTCCGTTACGGAGGGGCACATCAAAAAACTAAGGAAGGACGGATACTTGTCTAACGACATCGCGCACCGGCTTTCCGAAGAGGGGCAGCTCATCCCTACCCCTAGGCCCCATGAGAGGGTGGTGTTCCTCCCCCATTTCCTCCGCGGACTGGGTTTCCCTCTCCACCCATTTGTCCGGGGGCTCATGTTCTACTATGGCCTGGATTTCCACGATCTGGCCCCGAATTTTGTCCTCAACATCTCGGCGTTTATCGTCGTGTGCGAGGCCTTCCTCCGCATCCGCCCCCATTTCGGCCTATGGCTCAAGACTTTCAATGTCAAGCCGAAGGTGGTGCGCGGCAACCAGGCGGAGTGCGGAGGCGCCATGGTGGGCAAGATGCCCAACGTATTATGGCTCGAGGGCTCCTTTGTGGAGACCCTGAAGGGGTGGCAATCGGGGTGGTTTTACATAACCAAGCCGCGCGACCCTAAGTGGGTCGCAGCCCCCGAGTTCCGGTCCAGACCCCCAACGCGGCTCATGTCCTGGGAAGAGACGGGCCTGTCATGGGGTAGCAAAAAGGAGGTTACCGGACTACAAACATGCATCTAATCCCTGGTGAACAAGCAGCTCAGGCTTGTCAACGTAGTCCAGGTTATGCTCATCTGCCTGAGCCTCATGTGTCAACAACGGGCCTTCAATCTGTGGGAGTTCAATCCGGCGCAGCACTGAACTCTGAGCAGGCTCTTCGACACGATGTACGAAGATGCCTGGAAGATGCTTTTCAAAGGCGCCGAGGCTCCCGCATCCGCTACCGAGGATCGCGGATTCAGCGCGCAGCGTCACGCTAGCACGGTAAGTTTTTTGTACCTTTTGCAGGGCACTAGTTTTTCATAGTTTAACTCTGTGCGGGATCTAAGCTCCCTTACCTTTGACAGGATTGGCAGGCGAAGTCCGGACGGATCGACTGTCCGGCACCTTTTCCCGAAGACCCAGCCGATGCCCACTTGGCGAAGCTGCTGGTTCCGGCACCCTATGTGGTGCCAGAGAAGAAGGCCAAGAAGAAGGCCACGGGGACTCAAAAGAGTGCTCGATGCCCGGAGGTGTCGGATTCATCATCCGACGAATCCAAGACGCACTCCTTCCACGAAGACAAGGAGGAGGAAGAAGAGACCCCTCCCCCTCCAGCGGGGGAAGGGAAGAAAAGGAAGGTTGCCCCAACTGGGGAGGCCGAAGGGTCCAAGAAGGGGAAAACCCTTCCTCCGGACTACTCCATCGACGCCGACGACGGCAGAGAGGAGTGGGCGCCCAGGGCTAAGCCCCTGGCCAAATCGTAAGTATCCGGATACCAGAGTTATTCATAGTATTCGTTTATTGCACAGCTTTCCCTTATGTTGAATATGTTTATGCAGCCCACCCAAAGACCGGCTCGACGCATCGTCGAGCGGCTCACTGGACTCGTCGGACGTGAACTCGCTTCCGACGGCTTCCTCCCCCGCCCTACGGACGACACCGAAGTGTTGTCCCAACAGGTTCCAATCCGGGAGGAGGTGGTCCTGGAGGCGCCGCAAGGCGACCTCCCAGACTCCAGGAGTAAAGGGGATGAAACCCCCCAGGGCTCCAAGTCCGGCTCTAGGCCTGACACCGCTCCGGAACCTTCAAAGGTTCCAGAGTCCGGCGGGGGACCTCCTTACAAGAGGAGCAAGCCCATCGTGCCGGTGACCTTTGTCCAACCGGAGGCGCCAGATAATCTGTTGGAGGCGCTCCAAGGCGCCTCTATCAACGAGGAGCACCGCTCCATTATGAGTGCGGTGGTCCAGAAGGTTCAGTCCACCAAGAGCGGACTGACTGAAGCTTGTACTGGCCTTTTAATAGGCTTTGATGTAAGTAAAGAAAATAATATTGCTGCATAGACAGTAGCCCCTGATGCTCTGTTTGGCGTTCGGGAAGAAAAGCCGAATAGAGGATCAAATAAAATTCGCAGGAGTCTAACAAAAAGGAGTCAATATGCGTATGCAAGCTTCTCTGCTTGCGTCCGCCGCACTAATTGCGGAAGTGGATACGCTAAAGCAGAACCTCGAGCGGTCCGAGCAAGAGCTCGGGCGTGCCAAGAAGCAACTCGAGGACAATGAAGGTAAGAAATACCTTGTTTAAATAAATATAAAAAGGTGCAACTGCAAAAAATGACAGGATTATCGTGGCTATTGTAGGGGCCACGTCTGAGGTGGCGACCCTTAAGCAAGCGCTGGTCGAGGCCGAGAAGAGAGCGGCCACGGAGCGCACCGAGCGGGAGAAGTATGAGGCCGAGGTTGGCAAGGTACGGCAAGAGCTCCAGGCTCTCATGTAAAAACATGAGAGTTTGGAGCTTGACTCAAAGACGCGAGCATCCGAGCTCGCGGTGGCTATGGAAAATGCCAAATCTGCCAAGGCTGAATCCCAGAAGACCCTCCAGGAGTTGGATGAGGTGAAGAAGATAGCGGCGGGTAAGGCATTCTTTATGCAAAGCAAACACATAAGCGTGAGTTACTTGTTACTTACCCGAATCCGAAGCTCTCCAGGAGCGTTCACAGATCTTCCCCGGAGTGTGTCTGATGTCGCCGCATTCTATCGAGCCGAGGAGGGCAGCTCGACAGAGAAGGTGTTCTGGTCTCAGTATGCTGAGGCCGGACACCCCGTGCCCCTGAGCGACCAGCTGAAGCAACTGGTCGAGCTCCACAAGACGGCCGAACAGGCCATGAGGGGCCTCATAGTTCGGCTGTGGCCTGGAGAGGCTCTGCTTGGGAGCTATTTCGGGCTGGTGCGGCGGCTGGTGGAGGCCTGTCCAAGGCTCGAAGTCATCAAGCGCTCTGTCTGCATTGAAGGTGCCTGTAGGTCCCGTGCGAAGGTGCACTGGGGCAAGCTGGATGCTGAGAAGCTTGTGAAGGACGGGCCACCGCCGGGGAAAGAGCATCGCAAGCCCGAGAATTATTATAAGGATGTTCTGAAGGGTGCCCGCCTTGTGGTGGATGAATGTTCTATGGATGTAATTTTTGAGTAAAACTCGCTCATTTTGTCCTGTGCGCTGAAAACTTGTTCATATGCGCTAAGCAATGCTGTTTGAATTTAAAATATTACCTTCTGTGCGGCTGTTTATCAATTCTGAGAGATGGCGAGTCGTCGACTTCTGCCCCCGTGCCGCTAGTGCTAGGGTGTTCGGGGATAAACCTGAGTGCTCTTTTTCCCATGTTTGGGTCCTTCGAGGGAGGCGCTCAGCCCAACGAACAAGGCAATCAGACTATAATGCGTTAACACTCTCACTTAGCCATAGAATTCTATAATTTTAAATTTCGGCAAAGCCCCTGGCATTCGGAAGACCGAGTTCAAGGCGCTATCCACGCCTTGGCCGGACGGAGCTGACTCCTCGCCCTAAACGGCATAAGTCTTTAAGGACTCGAAGAAACCTCTCGAACAGCGACCAGCTCTCGCCTCATCATGACGGTCAGTTTTAGCTTTCTCCACTGAGGTGCTCGGCCCAGCTCAACTGGGGCACAATCGCAGTGGTTCTCCTAGTGCTACCTTAGCCGATATAGCGGAAAGTAAGGCACCAAAACATAGGAGCCGGGCAAACCCAACTATTGACCCAAGACATGATTCGGAGCTGATGCATATAATGCTATAAGTTCGGGGTGCCGCACTTGTTAAAGTGTTCGGACTTCTCACACCATGTTGAGGGGTACTGAAGCCCCTGGCGTATTTTGGCCGTACCAAAGTGTACGGGTGCAACATGTCGTTAAGAAACATATAAAAAAAGTAATGCAAAAATAGACAAAAGCTATGCATTTTTTATTAAAGAGGGCGGCGATCAAAGCAGAACGATACAAATAATGCGATAAGCAAAAGGTTGGACTATTTAACATGTCCGTTCCAGGGGCAAGCTGCGGAATAATGTGCGAAACAGGTATACTGCTCGTGATAGAGACCACCTGGGAGTTCCGTAATGCGGCGTGGCTTGTCTGCTTCCCTGGTTCTTGCATCGTTTGTGCGGCAATTGAACTGCCGAACAGGCCTTCCGAAGAATGGAGTCCTAAAAGTAAGAGAAAATTAAAAAATCGGCAGCCCCTGGTGCGGTTTAAGCCGTGCTTCGGGCATGCCATGATGGTGCCCCTCCCCCTGTACCCATGGTATTTCTAGAGCGTAGTTATGTATGCGAAGCACTGGCGTCGCCTTTTTGCTAGGGCTGGCGTGGGGGCCGCATTGCTATGCCTGCTCGGATTGTGCCAGACGGTCTTGTTGTAGGTTACTCTGGGCACGCTTGACAGTGTCCGGTCGTTTAATGGCCGGACTGGAGAACTGCCTGGAGAGGCTGCTTTGTACTTCCGCTGCAAGGGCCGCCATGTGCTCCTCTGTTCGGAGGGAGCGTTTGGTGTTTCCATTGACCATAATTACTCCTCGAGGGCCTGGCATCTTGAGCTTAAGGTATGCGTAGTGCGGTACCACATTGAACTTGGCAAATGTGGTTCGCCCGAGCAGTGCCTGATAGCCACTGCGGAATGGGACTATGTCGAAGATTAACTCCTTGCTTCAGAAATTATCCGGAGATCCGAAGACCACTTCAAGTGTGACTGAGCCTGTATAGTTGGCCTCTACACCTGGTATTACGCCTTTAAAGGTCGTTTTGGTGGGCTTAATCCTCGAGGGATCTATGCCCATTTTCCGCACTGTATCCTAGTAAAGCAGGTTCAGACTGCTGCCGTCGTCCATAAGGACTCTAGTGAGGTGAAATCCGTCGATAATTGGGTCTAGAACCAATGCGCCGAATCCGCCATGATGGATGCTAGTGGGATGGTCCCTTCGATCAAAGGTGATCGGGCAGGAGGACCATGGGTTGAACTTTGGGGCGACTGGCTCTACCGCGTATACGTCCCTTAACGCGCGCTTCCACTCCCTTTTGGGGACGTGGGTTGCGTATATCATGTTCACCGTCCGTGCTTGTGGGGGAAAACCCTCCTGTCCACTATTGTTTGGCGGCCGGGGCTCCTCGTCGTCATCGCTATGTAGCCCCTTGTCTTCATTTTCGGCATTTAACTTGCCTGCCTGCTTCAACACCCAACAATCCCTGTTGGTGTGATTGGCCGGCTTTTCGGGGGTGCCATGTATCTGGCACAAGCGGTTGAGTATTCGGTCCAAACTGGACGGGCCCCTGGGATTCCTTTTGAATGGCTTTTTCCGCTGACCGGATTTAGAGTCTCTGAATCCGGCATTAACTGCCGTATCCTCAGTATTGTCGCCGTTAATGCGGCGCTTCTGCTTGTTGCGACGCGACCTGCCACTACTGTCCCTGGTATCTGAATTACCAGGGTTCTTGGTCATATTGTTGCTACGAGCAAGCCAGCTGTCTTCTCCCGTGCAAAAGCGGGTCATGAGTGTCGTGAGTGCTGCCATAGACTTCGGCTTTTCCTGTCCAAGGTGCCGGGCAAGCCACTCGTCACGGATATTGTGCTTGAAGGCTGCTAGGGCCTTGGTGTCCGGACAGTCGACTATTTGATTTTTCTTTGTTAGGAACCGTGTCCAGAATTGCCTGGCCGATTCATCTGGCTGCTGAATTACGTGACTTAGGTCATCGGCGTCTGGGGGTCGCACATAAGTGCCCTGGAAATTATCGAGGAATGCGGCTTCCAGGTCCTCCCAACAACTGATTGATCATGTTGGCAAGCTGTTAAGCCAATGCCGAGCTGGTCCTTTAAGCTTGAGTGGGAGGTATTTGATGGCGTGGAAATCATCGCTGCAGGCCATGTGGATATGAAGGAGATAATCCTCGATCCATACCGCGGGATCTGTTGTGCCATCATATGATTCAATGTTTATGGGTTTGAAACCCTCGGGGATTTGATGATCCATTATTTCGTCTGTAAAGCATAGTGGGTGTGCGGCGCCTCTGTATTGGGCTATATCATGACGTAGCTCCAATGAGCTTTGTCTACTGAGTTCGGCCCTGCTGAATTTGTGGCCGGCGTGACGGTTACCGTCTCGAGCCGTGGGGCGCCCACGCGATCCGTAGATCGATCTTGTTTGCCTTGCCTTGTCCTCCAACATATCTCGTAAGTCCGGCACATATTCCCGTGCCTTGGTACGGGGTGCGGCTTGAGTGGAGGGCCGAGAGGCCTCTCTGTCGCGGCCACGAGGTGGCCGGTCGGCCGCATCAAGTGCTTCCTCCTCTAATCGGGGTAGCAACCTGCGCTTTGGGTAGCTCTTGGAGGGGCGTTCGAGTTTATGCTCTTCGGCCGCAAGGACTTCAGTCCATCTGTCGACTAGCAAATCTTGGTCAGCTCTAAGCTGTTGTTGTTTTTTCTTAAAGCTTCTTGCCGTGGCCATAAGCCTGCGTTGAAAACGCTCTTGCTCGACGGGATCCTCTGGCACGACGAATTCATCGTCGTCGAGGCTTGCCTCGTCTTCGGAGGGAGGCATATAATTATCGTCCTCGACCTCTCTGTCTGCCGCTCTCTCATGAGGGCTAGTTTCTCCATCCTCCTGTGCTAAATCTTGCTGGATGGGGTTTTCTTTAGCACTTTCCGGAGTATTATTATCTCCCGTGCTGGAATCACCGTATTTGTTTTGGCGGGATTTTGAGCGGCGCCGCTAACGCCGGCGCTTAGGCTGTTTCTTGGAGGGGTCATCCTCCGTTGTTCCATCGCCATCTCCTTCTTTTGGGGTGTCCACCATGTATATGTCATATGACGAGGTGGCTTTCCAGGGCCTGATAGGCGCTGGTTCTTCATCGTCTCCTTCATCGGCGTCCATACCGTCGATGTCTTCGGAGTCGAAGTCGAGCATGTCGGTTAAGTCGTCGATAGTGGCTACAAAGTGGGTGGTGGGTGGGCTTTGAATTTCTTCATCGTCCGAATCCCAACCTTGCTGATCATAGTCCGGCCAGGGCTCTCCTGATAAAGAGAGAGACTTCAGTGTCTTCAGAATATCGCCGAAAGGCGAGTGTTGAAAGATGTCCGCGGTAGTAAACTCCATGATCGGCGCCCAATCGGATTCGATCGGCAGGGGCGCGGAGGGTTTGGAGTCCGGAGAGGAGTCCGGCTCCTTGGAGTCATGAGTCTCGCGGAGTGCGGGGCTGGTGTTCGGCTCAATCGCCGTTGGGATCGCAGCCCCCGAGGCGGCGTCCAGCCACCCATCCTCGATCGGCGCAGTTGGCTCCGAATTAAGGATCGAAGCCGATGCGGGTGCGGCCTCCAGGGCACTGTTCGATGGCAGAGCTAGATCATGCTCGTTGGGACAGTGCGGCGCGCTCGGCAGTGGCTCGAATCCGTTGAAGATCAAGTCCCTGCGGATGTCAGCCGTGTAGTTTAAACTTCCAAATCTGACCTGACGGCCAGGGGTGTAGCTTTCGATCTGCTCCAGATGGCCAAGTGAATTGGCCCGCAGTGCGAAGCCGCCGAAGATGAAGATCTGTCCGGGGAGGAAGGTCTCACCCTGGACTGCATCGCTGTTGATGATCGTTGGAGCCATCGAGCCTGACGGCGACGACACAGAGGAACTCTCAATGGAAGCACCAATGTCGGTGTCAAAACCGGCGGATCTCGGGTAGGGGGCCCCGAACTGTGCGTCTAGGCCGGATGGTAACAGGAGGCAAGGGACACGAAGTTTTACCCAGGTTCGGGCCCTCTCGATGGAGGTAAAACCCTACATCCTGCTTGATTAATATTGATGATATGGGTAGTACAAGAGTAGATCTACCATGAGATCGGAGAGGCTAAACCCTAGAAGCTAGCCTATGGTATGATTGTTGTGTATGAATATGATGTCCTATGGACTAAAACCCTCTGGTTTATATAGACACCGGATAGGATTAGGGTTACATAGAGTCGGTTACAATGGTAGGAGATCTGTATATCCGTATCGCCAAGCTTGCCTTCCACGCCAAGGAAAGTCCCTTCCGGACACGGGACGGAGTCTTCAATCTTGTATCTTCATAGTCCAGGAGTCCGGCTGAAGGTATAGTCCGGCCATCCGGACACCCCCTAATCCAGGACTCCCTCACCGAGTATTATAGGCAGTTATTTGGACCTCCGCAGGATAATTGTGTGTCCCTCGATGAGTCAAGGACTGAGGATGTACCTTAACTATCGGCTGCCGATAATGATATTCTGGTCGCCCCGTTCTCATAGAAGGAGGTGTTTGATGCTATTGCACAGATGAAAAACAATAAGGCTCCCAGACCGGATGGATTCCCGGTCGAGTTCTATAAAAAGTGTTGGCACATTATTAAGGGGGATTTGTTACCTATGTTTCATGATCTGTTCTCTGGACAGCTTCACTTATTTCACTTGAATTTTGGAACTATCACATTGCTTCCTAAGAAAACGGATGCTGTGAGAATTGAGCAGTTCAGGCCGATCTGCCTCCTCAGTGTTAGTTTCAAAATTTTCACCAAGGTCGGGACTAATAGGCTCACACAGATTGCACATTCTGTGGTGCAACAATCCCAAACTTCTTTCATGCCGGACAGAAACATTCTTGAAGGGGTGGTCGTCCTTCATGAAACGCTCCATAAAATCCATTCCAAAAATTAGATGGAGTAATTTTTAAGGTGGATTTCGAGAAAGCGTACGATAAGGTCAAATGGCCATTCCTCCAACAGGCATTGCGTATGAAAGGTTTTGATGAAGCCTAGCGCCAGCAGGTTGAATCATTTACGCAAAAAAGGAGTGTGGGAATTAAAGTGAATGACGATATAGGTGATTACTTCCAGACACATAAAGGCCTAAGACAAGGAGATCCGATGTCCCTATCCTGTTTAACATTGTGGTGGATATTTTAGCAATCTTGATAGGAAGGGCTAAGGAGAATGGTCAAGTAGGTGGCTTGGTACCTTATCTCATTGATGGAGGTGTATCCATCCTTCAGTACGCTGATGATACAATCATCTTTATGGAGCATGACTTGGCCAAGGCGAGAAATATGAAGCTGGTGTTATGCCTTTTTAAACAATTGACCGGGTTAAACATTAACTTTCATAAGAGCGAGTTGTTCTGTTTTGGTAGAGCCAAAGAAGAACAGGTGGCTTATAGGCAATTATTTGGGTGCGAGTTGGGGGATTTACCTTTCTCTTACCTAGGTATTCCAATCCACCATCGTAGGCTGACAAATAGAGAATGGAAGTGCATTGAGGACCGATTCGAGAAGAAACTGAGTTGCTGGAAGGGTAAGCTCATGTCATACGGAGGCCGATTAATTCTGATAAATTCGGTGCTCACGAGTATGCCTATGTTTCTCTTATCGTTCTTTGAGGTCCTAGTTGGTGTTAGGAAAAGACTGGACTTCTATCGATCGCGTTTCTTTTGGCAGGGTGATGAACTTAAAAGAAAATACCGGCTTGCTAAATGGGATATCATCTGTAGACCGAAAGACCAAGGGGGTCTTGGTATTGAGAATCTTGAGGTTAAGAACAGATGCCTTCTTAGTAAGTGGCTGTGGAAGCTCTCATTTGAGACTGATGCCACGTGGGCGCAAATCCTTCGCAGCAAGTACCTCCAGATAAACACTTTGTCCCAGGTCACAGCCAGGTCGACTGACTCGCCTTTTTGGAAAGGACTGATGATAGTCAAACAATCCTTGTTTAATAGAACAAAGTTTGTTATTGGAAATGGCGCTAGTATGCGCTTCTGGGAGGATACTTGGCTCGGCGAGACACCCTTGGCCATTCAATATCCGTCTTTGTATCGTATTGTTCAACGACGTGAGGTGTTCGTTGCAATGGTATTTCAATCTATCCCCCTTAATATTCAGTTTAGACGGTCGCTAGCGGGCAATCGTTGGGAAAAATGACTACGTCTAGTTAGGAGACTGATGGAGGTTCAGCTTTCTCAACAACCCGATGAATTACGCTGGAAACTGACTAGGTCAGGAGTATTCTCAGTTAAATCAATGTACATTGATGTGATTAATTCGAACTCCATTCCTACCTCCAAGAATGTTTGGGATGTCAAAGTTCCTTTGAAAATAAAAGTGTTTATGTGGTTTGTCCATAAACAAGTTATTTTAATCAAGGACAATTTGATAAAGCGTAATTGGACAGGACCTACTAGGTGTAGTTTGTGTGATCGGGATGAGACGATCAAACACCTCTTCCTTCATTTCCCGTTGGCCAAAGTCCTTTGGCGGACGGTCCACATTGCTTTTAATATTACTCCACCAAATTCTGTCAATGCGTTATTTGGGACATGGCTTAATGGGATTGAGCCTGACTTAGCGAGACACATTCGGGTTGGAGTTTGCGCTTTGATGTGAACTATCTGGAATTGCAGAAATGATTTGGTTTTTAACAGAACATCACGCATTCATTTTTTGCAGGTTATTTTCCGAGTCATGGCACTGATCCGTTCGTGGTCGCTACTCACTTCGATGGGAGCCAGGGATCATTTGGTTACTGGATCTATCCGTTGGGAGATGGTAGCTCGGGATATCTTCAACCGGTTTGGATGGCGGTCATGTAATAGGATAGGCAATTAGTTCACTTATCTATCTTTAGCCAGCCGGTTGTGGCGTCTTTTCTTGGCTAGTTTGTGTTTCTAGCCCTATTTTAGCTCTGTGTGAGCTTGTTGTCCTTTTTTCTACATTTCGAGACTTCGAAACCTTGTTGGTACCTTTTTATTTGGTTAATAAAGCGGCCGTATGCATCACTCTGATGCAGAGTCCGGGGAGATCCCCTTTTCGAAAAAAAGAGGTCGGTTGTCAGGCCCAAGGTGTTGACTTGCATCTTTAGTTATCGAACGGCCCTGGCGCAAGATGGATCGGCGCATCATACGGCTCGCAAGGCTCACCTACTCCACCGCCCCGTCACCGTTACTGTACCATTTCCATTGCCGTACTGTACCGTTTCAACCATTTGCCAGCTGCAGCTATAAAGCCAGCAGCTGCTCTCTGTAAGGGACATGGAATTATGCTGAGAATATCTCTATGATACAATCATACATCTTATATCAATACAAACCCTAGTTCTTGCTCCTACTTTCCCCTTTCCTCTCACGCAAGGTCTGATATTACTCTGTTCGATCTGCCCCAAATCCCGTGCGGGGTGTGACAATTGGTATCATGAGCGTAGGTTTTCCTCGGCGGCGTGACAGATCGGAGCGGCTACGGTGATTTCCCTCCCTTCCCTCCCTTTTTTGGCGGCGGCGACGAGGCGAGGGGGAGACGGAATTGGCGGCGCAGGCGGCGGTAGACTCATTCGACGGCAGCTCGCTAAGCGCGACTGGTTGGGGGAGCACATCGCTCTCTCAGTAAAATCCCAAGTCTAGCGGCGAGTGGTGCTGTTCCGGTGGCGACTCTCGACGGCGGCGGCAGGGTTGAGTGCTCAGTTCGGGTTCCCGGCCAGATCCGGCGGTAAAATTCCTCTCTGACCACTCCACCACGATGGGGAGATCCAAGCCAAGTTTGGATGAAGGGGAGGTGACTGATCTGCTGGCCATGAAGGAAGATTTTGCGCAACACCGTGAAGAGTCTGCTGAGCTGCGAGGCGAAGTGGAGGATCTGCGCAAGGAAGTGCACTCCATCAACACAAAGCAGGACACCATGGTCTCGGTTATGAGTGGGGTTCAGAAAGCAGTATCATCCCTAAATCAGCAGCTTGCGGCCATGGCTGATGTACTAAAAACCCTCAGCACTAGTGACCCGTCCACCACTGCACAGCAAGGCCCAACCATTCACGAGCAAGCAACAGTACCACCTATGAGCAAAGAGGCAACGGGGGAAGGAGACAGAGCACTAACTGAAGAACTTCAGAAACATTTGGCTTTGGAACAGGAGAAAACCAGACAGTTTGCATCACAGGTTCCTCCTCAGTTACCTCCAATCCAAGTTCCCAGGCCCCTTGTTCCTCCAGGTTTCAGGCCAGGCACCGCAGTGGATATCCCATCAGGCAATGCTACACCTACAGCTACCTACAAGACAGCACGCAACCCAGGGTTCCATAATTTCCAACCACCAGGTGTTAGACAGATTTGGGAGGACTTTCAGAGACAATATGAACAAGAAATGCGCACGCAATTTCTTAAGAGCATCACCAAAGGCCCTCGAATGGATTTCCCTCGCTTTGATGGCGAAAACCCAGTAGGATGGATACGCCAGTGCGACAAGTATTTCCAAATGGCAGGTGCACCAGCTGAATATAAAGTGACTCTTGCACAACTTTATGTGGTAGGGAAAGCTGATGTCTGGTTGCGTCGTTCGGGCATTCTCAAAAAACAACTCACTTGGGGACAGTTCTGTGAATAAGTGCTCCGCAGATTCTCTTCAGCAAACTCTTATGAACTGACCGAGAAATTCAACACTTTAAAACAGAGTACGCTATCAGTTTCAGATTACACGGACCAGTTTGAGGAATTAATGGCCGAAGTCCAAGCTGAAAACCCAATAATGGATGAGAACTAGTTTGTTCACTGCTATGTTAATGGCCTCAGATCACAGCTCAAATATCAGCTACGACCACTGAAACCAACTTCCCTTACTGAAGCATATTGGTTGGCTGTTGATTTGGAAAAGGGAGCGGCAGAAAAGAAAACCTATACTGCAAATTATAGCTCGGCCAAAGGTTCTACCAGCTACCACAAGCCCCACAGTGCTCCAACGGACAAACCACCTGATACTAAACCAGCCATTATAAATCAAAGAGCTCGAGAGCCTGGTAAATGTTGGCGTTGTGGTGACACCTGGTTTCACGGCCACAAATGCAAATTAGCACCAGTACTGAATGTACTAACAGGAGAGGATCCGACTGAACAAACCCAAGAACAGCACGAATTGGAAGAATAGGAGACCATTGAGCAACCCCAAGCCGAAGAACAATGCATGACTATTTCAGCACAGGCTATGCGCTCTGACAATAGTAATACCATCTCTATATTGGTTAATATTGGAGGAAAACAGGGCATTGCCTTAGTAGACTTTGGAAGCAACTCTACTTTTATCAGCCTTCAGTTTGCACTACAAACTTCTTGCACAATCCTAAAGGATGCTACTCGAGCAGTGACTGTTGCAGGAGGAGGCACTCTGTGGTCAGGGTCTTATGTGCCAACAACAACATTTACTGCTGGACACACACAATTCCAACAACAGTTCAGAGTTTTGGATTTGCCAGGCCATGTTATTGTGCTTGGAAGTGATTGGATGGAAACACATAGTCCCGTAGCATTTCACTATAATCCCAGGCAAATCACTGTCATGAAGGACAAAAAGGAACCAGTCACAATTAAAGCCTGTGATGTGTTAGCTGATGCTACTCTTATTGATGCAGCTGAAGTGAACAAGCTTATGACTGCTGGAGCCCCTGGATTTGTACTAAATCTCATTAGAGACACAACTATGAAAATGCCCCCTCAACAGGAGATACCACCACCAGTGCAGGAAGTACTGCAACAATACCCCACAGTTTTCCAAGAACCAAAAGGATTACCCCCAAAAAGAGCTCATGACCACAAAATCCCACTCAAGGAACAAACTGTGCCACCCAACTCTAGACCATATAGAGTTCCTCACATGCAGAGAAATGAGCTGGAAAGGCAGGTTGATGCAATGCTCAGAGACAAAATCATAAGGGCTAGTGAGAGCCCCTACTCCTCTCCAGCTATATTGGTCATGAAAAAGGATGGAACATGGAGACTATGCATAGATTACAGGAAACTCAACTCAGCAACAATTAAAAACAAGTTTCCAATTCCTGTAATTGAAGATTTACTAGATGAGCTTCATGGAGCAACCTACTTTACCAAGTTAGATCTCAGATCTGGTTATCATCAAGTGAGAATGGATGAAAATGATATACCAAAAACAACTTTTAGAACCTACTTTGGACACTATGAGTTTTTGGCTATGCCCTTTGGTCTAGCAAATGCACCTGGCACATTCCAAGCACTTATGAACAGCATTTTTGGACCATACCTCCGAAAGTTTGTGCTTGTCTTCTTTGATGATATCCTCATCTTCAGCAAATCCCTGTCTGAACACATAGCACATTTGCAGATTGTGTTTCAGTTGCTCCAAGAACACAAACTTTTTGTGAAACTTTCCAAGTGTGTTTTTGCTGTTCACCAAGTAGAGTATCTTGGTCATGTGATTACTGGTGAAGGTGTCTCCACAGACCCTACTAAAGTAGCTGTTGTTGCTGACTGGCCTGTACCCACTACACCTACTCAACTCAGAGGTTTTTTGGGACTATGTGGATATTACAGAAGGTTTGTGAGAAACTTTGGAATCATAGCCAGGCCACTGCATGGCATTCTCAAGAAAGACAACTTTCAATGGACTGAAGCTCAAACACAAGCTTTTCTAGCACTTAAACAGGCTATGATCACAGCTCATGTTCTGGCCCTCCCTAATTTCTCTAAAACATTTGTTTTAGAAACAGATGCTTCAGGAGCTGGTATTGGGGTAGTCATGATGCAAAGTGGCAAACCTCTGGCTTATTTCAGCTCTAGTTTGTGCCCAAGAAATGCTGCCCTCTCCACTTATGAGAAAGAGGCCCTTGCTATCATTGCAGCTCTAAAAAGGTGGAGGCACTACTTCTTGGGAAATGAGCTTATCATCAGAACAGACCACCAGAGTCTCCAGTTCATGACTGACCAAAAGACCACTACAAGTATCCAACACAAACTGATGCTGAAATTATTGGAACTGAATTTCACATTGCAGTATAAGAAAGGAAAAGAAAATGTTGCTGCTGATGCACTTTCCAGGAAACACTCTGTCATGGCCATCTCCATGGCTACACCACAATGGATATCTGCAGTGGAAAATTCTTACAGCAATGATGCTGCTTGCAAATCACTGCTAGAGAAGCTGCTTCTCTCCCCAAACAATGTTGTAGATCAGAACACACTGCACTTTGGCATCATCAGACACAAGGGCAAAATTTATGTGGGTAAGGATCTGGACCTGAGAAAGAAACTTCTAACTGCTTTACATGCATCTGCCCCCTGGGTGGTCACTCTGGCATGAAAGCCACATATCACAGAATCAAACAAATCTTTTACTGGCCAGGACTGAAACAAGAAGTGGACAGATTTGTTGCTGAGTGCCCTGTCTGTCAGAAAAACAAAGGGGAAAACTGCCCATACCCTGGTTATGTGGATCCACTGCAGTTACCTGACATGGTTTGGACACATTTGAGCATGGACTTCATCGAAGGACTTCCCAAATCAAATGGGAAGGATGTTATCTTTGTAGTGGTTGACAGATTGTCTAAATTCGCCCACTTCATTCCCCTAGCCCATCCGTACACAGTACAAACAATGGCTCAGGCGTTCATTGACAATGTGATTAAGTTACATGGTCCTCCTCTGGCAATTGTGTCTGACAAAGACGCTATCTTCACAAGCAGATTGTGGCAGGATATCTTTAAGGGAATGGGTTGTGAACTTCGCTACAGCACTGCCTACCACCCAGAATCAGACGGCCAGACCGAGCGAGTAAACCAGTGTATTGAAAACTACTTGCGCTGCTTGACATCTACACAACCAAGGAAATGGGCAGCACAATTATCCATGGCCGAATACTGGTATAATACATCATTCCATTCATCCCTCCAAAAGACACCATTTGAGGCAGCTTACGGATTTCCTCCCCCAAACATTGGAGAGAACATCCTTCTTGATCAACTGAATGGAGATGCACAACGGTTCTTTCAAGACAGGGATGCTCTGCTACAACACCTGAAATCCAATCTGGCTGCAGCTCAAGCTAGAATGAAGAAATACGCTGATCGCAAGAGGACGGAGAGGACCTTGGAAGTCGGGGACATGGTATACCTAAAGATGCAACCGTATCGCCTTAATGCCTTCGGCCTGCATACACACATAAAACTTCAGAGCAAGTACTATGGACCCTTCCGGATCATCAAAAAAGTGGGTCGAGTAGCTTATAAACTGCTCCTTCCCGACAACACCAACATTCACCCTGTTTTCCATGTCAGTCAGTTGAAAAAACATGTTGGTCCAAGAGCTGTTCCGTGTACAGATCTTCCCCTGGTTTGATCTGAGGGACCGATTCAGACAGAGCCAGTCCTCGTTCTGGAAACCCGCCAGGTACCCCGCAGCAATCTACCTGTCGTACAGTGGCTTGTGCAGTGGGCAAATCTCCCTCCAGACGAAGCTTCGTGGGAAGATGCATCATTCATGAAGAAGATGTTCCCTGCATTCTTCAAAAGCACCATTGACAAATGGTTCAACCGATCGTCTCCTTGAGGACAAGTTCGTTTCCGCCCGGGGGTATTGTCAGGCCCAAGGTGTCGACCTGCATCTTCAGTTATCGAACGGCCCTGGCGCAAGATGGATCGACGCATCGTACGGCTCGCAAGGCTCGCCTACTCCACCGACCCGTCACCGTTACTGTACAATTTCCATTGCTGTATTGTACCGTTTCAACCATTTGCCAGCTGCAGCTATAAAGGCTGGTGTAGGGTCGGGGCACAGATCTCGAGAATCCAAACAGTGACAATGTGGCCCGGGTGCAGGACCTGCGCAGCAGCATGACGCCACTCGCTCGCTCTGCTCCTCCACATGATCCAGCTTGTGGAGTACTACAAACAAAAACAGCTGCAACACTGTAGTGCTGCTGCGCGATCGATCTACTCGCCCGGCCCGGGCAGCGTCAGCGTGATGGAGAGAAACGGTGGCCTCTTGCTGCAGGGAGGACAAGGTCCAATCGTTCGAGTCCGTCCGTCGTCTTAAATGGCGCCGGCCCGCCCGAATTCATTCAATCCGGCTGCAGCACAGCGATGGCGCGATAGCTCGCGTGTGAATGCAAGGTTGACTATGTAAAACCAACGAGGATTGCCCGATCTCCCCGGCAGGAGCAGTCGACCCCCGTTTATGACGCACGTGGCCGGGTCGTGAAGCTCACTAGCCCCATCGTTCTTGGAGGGGCGAACGTGAGCCGCATGCGATGGCGCCCGTGCACGTACGAGCCCCCCAACACGTGACCAGCTCGCAATGCCGGCCTCTGTGCCGCCGTCCAAATGACGAACCCACCGGCCCAAAGCGCTGCCACGCCCCGGCGTTTCGCTTATAACAAGGGAAAAAACAGGACAAGAACAGGGGCGGCAGGGCAGGCGCAACGATGATGGCATCCGAAGAAAAAGGGCGCACCAAAGTGGAGCCCCGGCCGGCCAGCCAGCGTTGCTTCTTTTGAGCGGATGGTAGGTACTGTTCGGAGAAGAAGACTTTGCCGCTGCTCTCGGCAAAGATCCGCGATTCCATGGCTAGCAAGGTCAGTGGTTAGCTGGATGTCACCTGCCGCGATCGGTGCAGCGCCGCGCCGGGGCCCGTCCCCCTGTCCACGACAGTAGGCTTTGGCCGCTTCTCAGATTGCAGGCAGGCGCGACCGCCGCCCGAGCCCTCGCGTTCAAACTACTGCCCAAAACGGGGTTGGCATGCAGTGCAGGATCTCCTGCTCTCTCGTCTTCTTCTACCCGCTTTTCTCACGCCCCGCCGCGCTGCTTTTAGCGGTTCTTCTCCGGGACGTCTCGCGGCTCACAGGTCGCAATCCATGGTGGAGCACCGTGCCTCCATCGATGATGGTCGAGCCGTCGCTGTCGCTGTCGCTGCCGCTGTTGCCGTGGGTCGTCGGATATGCGCTGATCAATGGGAGGGCCGCAGCTGTTGCTTTGTCCCCCCTGTGCTGCCCTGCGCAGCTCGGCGCTTCAGCTTTATCCGCTCCAACCAAAACATGGGTCTATCTCGTTTTGAGAACTGCGTTTTTCTGAGAATTCCTAACTGAATTTCGGCACGGGGACGTTTGAGGAGAGGTTTCTAGTGGTGGTCGCAACCGCCAGCGGCTGCGTTGCCAACATACTTTTCCCTCTGTTTCCCAACAAAAAATCAGCATAAAGCTAAATCTACACGAAGAATAAAAAAGAAAATGCAAGCTGCGCGGTGCACTCATCATTATATACTGGCAAATATTAATACCACACGGGCGCCTCGGTGCGAACGGCAAGAGACCGTCGGAAGCAAACGAGCCAATTTTCAATTAGGCCACTTGCAGAAGGTCAAACGCGACGTAACCACGAATGGGCGCGTAGCAGACAAACAGATATAATGAGCCTGTACTCCTGTAGTGAACACTTGAGAAAACAATTACTTCCTCCCTCTGGGTGTCAAACAGATATAATGAGTCATTTTAGGTTGTGCATCGTGATCGGTGAAGGGAAAAAACGAGAGAACTTAATGTTTTTTTGCTAGTTAATAGCATTGCATGGAATGAATTAACCACTGTATGTCATGTTTGAAAGTCTCAAGCTATTGAAAGCATGCGACCCGCATCTCTTATTGTTTTTTCTTTTTGCCGGGGGTTCTCTTATTGGTTTGATATGTCACAAAATAAAAAACGAGGAGGGAGTTAGGGCGCGTTCGGACTCCCTCCGCTCCGCGGCTCCGCGCCGGAGTGAAATGGCGATCAGTTATAAATCGGGGAGCTGGTAAAAGGGCGCTCCGTCAGCTCCGCTCCGCGGAGAGCCGCCGAACAAGCGCTTAATGTACCGTGCCTAAGTGTTTTAGAATTATTTGATTTTCGAAAGATGACTTATACACCTAGACGAAGGGAGTAAACTAAACCTCGAAACATCATCCTCGACTTGGCCTTCCACATCCTCCTCGGCCACCTCTTTTCGAACAATTTTGTGGCATGAGGTGCTCTCATGGATTCGGTCTTCTTTTCGGTTGCACGTTGTTAAGGAAGACTTCCTCAAGTGGTGGCAACACCCGCTTCTTTGTTGCCGCGAGAAAAGCCACCTCGTTGTCGCCCGTGACTTAAAGGATCTATCAAACACAGACATCTTCGACAATGAATATCCTGACTCATAAGCCTTCCCGACTTGATCAAAGTTGAGGCATCGTGGACTAGGGGCCCGAGGGAAGGACCTATCGGCGATTAAGAGCGGTGCCTAGCACTTAGCAGTGTTGTATTAAGGTGTTGCCCTATTGTTGGCTTGTACATCACATTTCTTCCATCACATTTTGTTGTCACAACCATCGGCGACCGCCAAATACTAGGGTGTTTTGTGGTATGTGTAAAAAACATGAGTTGGTGTAATATTAGTCACCGGTAATATTTATATTTATCATTGAATTAACTAAATGACAAGAGGAGAGGAAACATTACCTTCAAATATACCACGCATATGCCGTGTCGGGCCTAACAAAGCCCGTACTAGAAAACCTAGGCCCGGGCCCGAGCCGGCCGTCGGGCCTAGATTTCATAACCAAGCCTGACCCACCAGTGGGAAAGCCCGTGGGGCCTAGGGCTGGACCCCTTTCCTAAAACGCAAATCTAACAAGCCCGAGCCCAGCCTCTGTTGGGGAACGCAGTATTTCAAAAAATTTACCTACGATCACGCAAGATCTATCTAGGAGATGCATAGCAACAAGAGGGGGAGGTGTGTCCACGTACCCTCGTAGACTGAAAGCGGAAGCGTTTAGTAACGCGATTGATGCAGTCGAACGTCTTCGCGATCCAATCAATCCAAGTACCAAACGTACGGCACCTCCGCAATCTGCACACGTTCAGCTCGGTGACGTCTCTCGAACTCTTGATCCAGTTGAGGCCGAGTGAGAGTTCCGTCAGCACGACGATGCGACGACGGTAATGATGAAGTTACCGACGTAGGGTTTCGCCTAAGCACTAGATAATATGACCGAGGTGTAAAACTATGAAGGGGGCACCACACACGGCTAAAGATCAACTTGTGTGTCTATGGGGTGCCCCCTCCCCCGTATATAAAGGAGGGGAGGAGGAGGCCGGTCGGCCCTAGGGGGCGCGCCCAAGGAGGGGAGTCCTACTAGGACTCCTAGTCCTAGTAGGATTCCACCAAGAGGGAGTGAGGGGGGAGGAAGGAGAGGGAGAGAGGGAGAAGGAAAGGAGGGCGCCGCCCCCATTCCCTTGTCCAATTCGGACTGCAAGGGGAGGGAGCCTACCCTGGTTGCCCTCCTCTCTCTCCACTAAGGCCCATGGTGGCCCATTAGTTCCCCCCGGGTTTTCGATAACCCCTCCGGCACTCCGGTTTTACCCAAAACCATCCGGAACACTTTCGATGTCCAAATAACATGGTCCAATATATCAATCTTTATGTCTCAACCATTTTGAGACTCCTCGTCATGTCCGTGATCTCATCCGGGACTCCGGACAACCTTCGGTACATCAAATCACATAACTCATAATATAAATCGTCATCGAACGTTAAGCGTGCGGACCCTACGGGTTCGAGAACTATGTAGACATGACTGAGACACGTCTCCGGTCAATAACCAATAGCGGAACCTGGATGCTCATATTGGTTCCTACATATTCTACCAAGATCTTTATCGGTCAAATTGCATAACAACATACGTTGATCCCTTTGTCATCGGTAAGTTACTTGCCCGAAATTCGATCGCGGTATCATCATATCTAGTTCAATCTCGTTACCTGCAAGTCTCTGATAACCCACAAGTATATGGGATCGCAACAGTTTTCGAGGGTAGAGTATTCAACCCAAATTTATTGATTCGACACAAGGGGAGTCAAAGAATATTCTCAAGTATTAGCAGCTCAGTTGTCAATTCAACCACACCTGGGAACTTAATATCTGCAGCAAAGTGTTTAGTAGCAAGGTAATATGATAGTAGTGGTAATGGTAGCAAAAGGTAATGATAGCAAAAGTAATGTTTTTGGTATTTTGTAGTGATGATAGCAATAGCAATGGAAAAGTAAATAAGCGAAGAACAATATATGGAAAGCTCGTAGGCAATGGATCGGTGATGGAGAATTATGCCGGATGTGGTTCATCATGTAACAATCATAACCTAGGGTGACACAGAACTAGCTCCAATTCATCAATGTAATGTAGGCATGTATTCCGAATATAGTCATACGTGCTTATGGAAAAGAACTTGCATGACATCTTTTGTCCTACCCTCCAGTGGCAGCGGGGTCCTAACGGAAACTAAGGGATATTAAGGCCTCCTTTTAATAGAGTACCGGACCAAAGCATTAACACATAGTGAATACATGAACTCCTCAAACTACGGTCATCACCGGTAAGTATCCCGATTATTGTCACTTCGGGGTTAACGGATCATAACACATAATAGGTGACTATAGATTTGCAAGATAGGATCAAGAACTCTCATATATTGATGAAAACATAATAGGTTCAGATCTGAAATCATGGCACTCGGGCCCTAGTGACAAGCATTAAGCATAGCAAAGTCATAGCAACATGAATCTCAGAACATAGTGGATACTAGGGATCAAACCCTAACAAAACTAACTCGATTACATGATAGATCCCATCCAACCCATCACCGTACAGCAAGCCTACTATGGAATTACTCACGCACGGCGGTGGGCATCATGAAATTGGTGATGGAGGATGGTTGATGATGACGATGGCGACGGATTCCCCTCTCCGGAGCCCCGAACGGATTCCAGATCAGCCCTCCCGAGAGGTTTTAGGGCTTGGCGGCGGCTCCATATCGTAAAACGCAATGAATTCTTCTCTTTGATTTTTCTCTCCCCAAAACCAAATATATAGAATTGGAGTTGAGGTCGGAGGAGCTCCAGGGGGCCCACGAGGTAGGGGAGCGCGCCCTAGGGGGGCAGGCGCGCCCCCCACCCTCGTGGACAGGTGGTGGGCCCCCTAGCCTTCATCTTTTGCAAAGATTTTTTTTATTTCCGAAAAGTTGTTCCGTGAAGTTTCAGGTCATTCCGAGAACTTTTGTTTCTGCACATAAATAACACCATGGTAATTCTACCGAAAACAGCGTCAGTCCGGGTTAGTTTCATTCAAATCATACAAGTTAGAGTCCAAAACAACGGCAAAAGTGTTTGGAAAAGTAGATACGACGGAGACGTATCAACTCCCCCAAGCTTAAACCTTTGCTTGTCCTCAAGCAATTCAGTTGATAAACTGAAAGTGATAAAGAAAAACTTTTACAAACTCTATTTGCTCTTGTTGTTGTATATATGTAAAGCCAGCATTCAAGTTTTCAGCAAAGATTATGAGTAACCACATTCACAATAACGCTTAGATCTCAAGTTCACTCATATCAATGGCATAATCAACTAGCGAGCAATAATAATAAATCTCGGATGACAACACTTTATCAAAACAATCAGAATATGATATAACAAAATGGTATCTCGCTAGCCCTTTCTGAGACCGCAAAATATAAATGCAGAGCACCTTTAAAGATCAAGAACTGACTAGACATTGTAATTCATGGTAAAAGAGATCCAGTCAAGTCATACTCAATGTAAACTAACAATAATGAATGCAAATGACAGTTGTGCTCTCCAACTAGTCCTTTTTAATAAGAGGATGATGACTCAGCATGAAAGTAAATAGATAGGCCCTTCGCAGAGGGAAGCAGGGATTTGTAGAGGTGCCAGAGCTCGGTTTTGAATAGAGGTGAATAATATTTTGAGCGGTATACTTTCATTGTCAACATAAGAACCAAGAGATGGCAATATCTGTTGGGGAACGTAGCAGAATTTTAAAATTTTCTACGCATCACCAAGATCAATCTATGGAGTCATCTAGCAACGAGGGAGAGAGGAGTGCATCTACATACCCTTGTAGATCGCGAGCGGAAGCGTTCAAGAGAACGGGGTTGATGGAGTCGTACTCGTCGTGATCCAAATCACCGATGACCTAGTGCGAACCGACGGCACCTCCGCATTCAACACACGTACGGTTGGGAAGACGTCTCCTCCAACTTGATCAAGTAAGGGGGAAGGAGAGGTTGATGGAGATCCAGCAGCACGATGGCGTGGTGGTGGAAACTACGGCGATCTCGGCAGGGCTTCTGTAACGCCCCGAGACCGATGTGCTAGGTGTCTTCCAGTTAGTCGCTGCGTTGCCATGTCATTTGCTTGCGTGTTGCATTTCATCATGTCATCATTTGCATAGCATCATCATGTTTTTCAAAAACTTGCATTCGTCCGGGTTCTCCGAGTTCTCTCCGTTGTCCGTTCTGAGCCCAACCACACTTGCACGCGCCCGCGGCATGTCCGAGATAGTATATTATAAGTGGCCGGAAAATGTTCTTGGATTGGGTTGAAATTTGGCGTGCGGTCTTATTATAGTGTAGCTAGGCTGCCTGCCAAGTTTCATCGCATTCGGAGTTCGTTTGACGCCCCAACGATTAACTATAGCGGCAGTATAGCCGGTCTAACATCGGACACTTTCGGTCTCCGGAAACAGTCGCCGGGCAGCATTCCCCCTCTTTCCTCTTAGTCCCAGCCCTTCTTCACAGTCCGCTGTCAACCACCAGGCCCCGAAACCCTCGCTGCACACTGCATCGAACCCCTCACGTGCGCGTCCGAAATTGTCCCGGACCCAACCCGGGCAGTCGTCACCGTTGGATCCGGATCATCCCCAAACGTCTACAAAACATCTCCGTTTTATTATTTGATCTCCCTAGCCTATTTATCCGGGACCGTACGATTAAGATCGAAGGGACCTTTTACCCCTAAACCTAATCGGTTTGCTATATATAAAGTGCAAACCCTAAAATCTAGAGACATTGTCCCATCCACCAAATCCCTCTCGTCTTCGCCGCTGCCACTCTCTCCCTTGGTTTCAGCGCCGAACCAATCCCTGCATCCCTCCGATCCAAACCATCAGCCAACCCCCACCACCTGCCAAGATTCGGTCAACCTTGACCTTTTGATCTGGATCAGATGGCCAGGAGCCATCCCAGGCGTCCTCTCCCCTCAGCCCCGCAGCAGCCGCACCGAGCCAGATCGGGAGGAGCTCGATTCCGTCTACCTCGCCGGAGCTCCTCTCCAGCACGCCGACGAACACGGCGAGGACCGGCCTCGTCCCCCTCCTCTCCTCCCCTGTATCTCCCTTCCTCCCCGTGCTTCTCTATCTCTCATCTCTCTCGCTTCTCTTCACAGGAAACAGACCATGGCAACTGTCCATGGAGATGGAGCCGCGCCGTCCTAGTCACCTGCCAGCTCGGGTCACTTTTGCTTCGTCCTTGCCGCCCGCTCATGCTCCGGTGAGCCTTGCCGCTGCTCTCCTTCCCTTGTGTTCTCTCTTTCCTGCTGCATCCCCTCTAAATTCTTCCCCCGCCATGGCCTCTGCAGCTCCCGCCGTCAGGAACAAGCTCCCCTCGTGAGATCCGGTGGATCCTCGCCGCCGTCCCCTGCCTGAAGAGCCCATCTCGCCGCACCTCCCTCCGTTCCGTGCGCCCACTCCAGCGCCATCGCAGCCTCGCGCCGCTGCAGGCTCCCTGCCGTGCCTCTGCTTCTGCAGTCCAGCAGGAGGGATTTAATAACTTCTCATACTTCATGCATTTAATAACTTCTCAACCGTGCATCGGATTAAAATGAATTATATATGAAAGTTGCTTAGAATTTTGTCTAGTTTAATAATATGCAACTTTCATCCATGTTTAAAATGTTTAAAATGTTGTTTGTTTAAATTTGTTTAAATAACTTGCTAAAATGCTTTATTTCATAACTAAATAACCGTAGCTCAGATTTTAATAAACTTTATATGTAAATGGGGTAGAAAAATGCCTAGTTTAACATGGTGGCTTCACTTTGCATGCTTAACAACTCTAAAATTATGTTTAGGGCAGAACAGTACCAAACCTAATATATGCATATGAGGAGTTTCCGGAATTGTTGTTCGTTGTTTCCGGCCTCATTTAAACTTGACTAGATAGGTAGTTTTCATTTGCTTCACCTCTTGCCATGTTAACAAACATTTAATTTTGTTGAGTACATAAACGAGAGAGAACTAAATAAGGCATGTGGTGTTCCGTCAATATGCAACTCGTTGCATATTGAGCTCCACTTAACTTGTAGTGTTGTTTGTGCACTTTGCCATGCCATGCATATTTAAACCGGACATGTATCATAATTGTTTTGCGCATCATGCCATGTTATGTGATGATTGTTTACCATGATTGTTTGCTTCTTTCCGGTGTTGCTTCTTCGGGTTGGTTCCGATAACGTTGCATTTGTGAGGACCCGTTCGACTACGTCCGTTTGTCTTCTTCATGGACTCGTTCTTCTTCCTTGCGGGATTTCAGGCAAGATGACCATACCCTCGAAATCACTTCTATCTTTGCTTGCTAGATGCTCGCTCTTTTGCTACGCCTATGCTGCGATACCTACCACTTGCTTATCATGCCTCCCATATTGTTGAACCAAGCCTCTAACCCACCTTGTCCTAGCAAACCGTTGTTTGGCTATGTTACCACTTTGCTCGGCCTCTCTTATAGCGTTGTTAGTTGCAGGTGAAGATTGAAGTTTGTTCCTTGTTGGAACATGGAGATGTTGTTTCTTGTTTGGGACATGTTCACTTGTTGGGATATCACAATATATCTTATTTAATTAATGCATCTATATACTTGGTAAAGGGTGGAAGGCTCGGCCTTATGACTGGTGTTTTGTTCCACTCTTGCCGCCCTAGTTTCTGTCATATCGGTGTTATGTTCCCGGATTTTGCGTTCCTTACGCGGTTGGGTAATAATGGGAACCCCTTGACAGTTCGCCTTGAATAAAACTCTTCCATCAATGCCCAACATTGGTTTTACCATTCGCCACCTAGCCTTTTCTTTCCCTTGGGTTCTGCAGACTCAAGGGTCATCATTATTTTAACCCCCCGGGCCAGTGCTCCTTTGAGTGTTGGTCCGAAACGGGCAGCCTGCGGGGCCACCTCGGGGCAACTCGAGGGTTGGTTTTACTCGTAGCTTAACCTATCCATTGTGCCCTGAGAACGAGATATGTGCAGCTCCTATCGGGATTTGTCGGCGCATCGGGCGGTGTTGCCGGACTTGTTTTACCATTGTCGAGGATGTCTTGTAACCAGGATTCTGAGTCTGATCGGGTCTTCCCGCTAGAAGGAATATCCTTCGTTGACCGTGAGAGCTTGTGATGGGCTAAGTTGGGACACCCCTGTAGGGATTTGAACTTTTGAAAGTCGTGCCCACGGTTATGGGTAGATGGGAATTTGTTAATGTCCGGTTGTAGCAAACCTGAAGTTGACCTTAATTAAAATGCATCAATCGCGTGTGTAACCGTGATGGTCTCTTTTCGGCGGAGTCCGGGAAGTGAACACGGTGTTGGAGTTATGCTTGACATAGGTTGTTCTAGGATCACTTCTTGATCATAGTTCTCGATTGCGCTTTGCCTTCTCTTCTCGCTCTCATTTGCGTATGTTAGCCACCATATATGCTAGTCTCTTGCTGCAGCTCCACCTCATACCTTTACCTTTCCCATAAGCTCAAATAGTCTTGATCGCGAGGGTGTGAGATTGCTGAGTCCCCGTGGCTCACAGAATACTTCCAAAACCAGCTTGTAGGTGTCATTGAACCGTGCAGATGACGCAACCAAGCTCAGGAGGAGCTCGATGAAGATCTTGTCCTTTGTGTCGTTTCGTTCTAGTTGATTAGTAGTGGAGCCCAGTTGGGGTCGATCAGGGACCTTGTCGCATTTGGGGTTCTTCTTTTATTTTGGTTCCATAGTCGGACCTTGATTGTATTTGAATGTTGTAATGCTTTATTCATGTAATTGTGTGAAGTGGCGATTGTAAGCCAACTATGTATCTCTTTCCCTTATGTATTACATGGGTTGTGTGAAGATTACCTCACTTGCGACATTTGTTTCAATGCGGTTATGCCTCTAAGTCGTGCTTCGACACGTGGGAGATATAGCCGCATCGAGGGCGTTACAAGTTGGTATCAGAGCCTTCCCCGACCTTAGGAGCCCCACTGCTTGATCGTTTTTAGCAGCCGAGTTGAGTCTAGAAAAAATGTTTTGAGTCATTTAGGACTTATATATCGGAGAGTTAGGACTTCTTTTTACTCCCCAGTCTCTTCATCGCTCTGGTAAGGCATCCTGACGTAGAGTTTTGACTCTTCTCTTCTCAAATTTCACTAAAAAAATTTTTAGGATCATGCGGGTATCTTAGAATCGTTTCGATGGTTTTGTGATGAGAACATTGTCTTGGTGCCTCCTGTCAGGGGTTTTGTGGCAGTGTCCCGGGAAGTTGAGCTCTGAGGTGTTGTCATCACAATTTTATCGTTGCAGTTCTGGAATACCTGAGTTTAGTTCGCCGACATCGAAAATCTCTTTTATGCAGTTGTTGGTGAGATAACCTCGACGCCACCCAGTACTGGGGCGGGAGTTCAAGAGTATTGCCATAACTCGTATAACGGATGCTTTTTGAAGGTTGAGGTAGATGATTTCCGAAGGTTTCTTGGTTATGTGTTGAAGGATGGATACAGCTGGATGTAGGATTTGCTAGTTTTGGGTGAGATATTATGCTTCCCCTGTATCCCCAACACCTGATTGCATAACCGGAAAGTTTCGGGAGTTTATAAGTGGGAATTCAAGTAGCTCTTAGGATATCTTTCCGACAGATGTATGATACGAAATTGGGGTTCGACGTCTAGTGGTACGCCTATCCACGGTTGGTTTTACAGTGGTCTCATTGTGTCTTAAAGAGTCCTTGCCTATGCCGACTCGGGGACGCTTCGTATGTCATGTGCACTGCCTTGTACATGATGGTGCTGTACGATCGAGCCCGTGTAGGCCCCACCACGAAAACTTCGGACGAAATCTCTATCACATGTCTGTTCTGGCTTATTCTGCAAGCCAATCCTTTGTTTTGTTTTGAGTTGTGGTATTCGAGTTGCTTCAATGTCAAGAGTTGATTCCATACTTTTCCTACGCGGTATTCTCATACTTCTATGCGAATACTTATCCTTCTTGACAATCGAGTTGTCATTTCAATTTCTTCTCAACTGGTGAGCTTCCCTTCAAGTGGATCCGATCATTTCAACATCCGCAAGATCAACTCAAGTCTTCTCAACGGCGTTCGTTTCATCCGTCCCAAGTTGCCTTTATTTTTTCCCACCCTCCCACCCTTTTTCTTCAAGGATTCAGAATTCTTAATCAAGTATCCATCTTATTGATGCGAGGCCTCTTCATTCCTTTTCCGTCAGTGTTCTTATCCGGTGATTCTTATGAAGATTTTAACGGAGCCTCAAGGCCATCACCCTTAATTCTTTTCTTCTCCGGTGGATTCAATTCAAGCTTTTGGTGTTGATCATATCTTTTCCTCGTTTCAGAAGTTTTATCATACCGATGCACCTCATAATCATCCACTCTTCGCTATTCATTTGTTCCAGAGTGCTCAATATATCTCGAAGATTTGTGTTTCCACTCTGCATTCGTTCTAGATCTTTCGAGGTTGTTATCTCATTCAAGTCATTTAATTCAACCGGTGCAACCTCTCTTTTAAATCATTTCAACGGTGTATCTTTTGAGTGGGCCCTAACCCACAGGTCATTTTCCAGGATCTTACCTGACTCTTCTTATTTTCTCGGCATTATTCTCAAATTCTTTTTCGAAGTTTGACGTAAGAATGAATTATCATAAGTCTTATGTTTTCTCCAAGATCTGTCGAATTCTTTTCATCATTGGCTCAACCTTCCCATTCTTCATTTCGGAGTTTTTCAACAATTCACGATGGTGTTTCTCGTCGTAATTCTCAGTTTATGAAGACCGAAGAAGAATTTTCTCTCAATCTTGCTCCATTCTCTTCAAGATTCGTGGTTCTAGCTTGTTTCCATCCTCTCATAATTATTTGCGATTGTGGGAACTCTTTTCACCTATCCGGAGCAATTCAAGAGTCTTCTCAGTTTGATTATTCGGAGTCCATCAATTCAGGTGTATTCATTCTCAGCTTTCAGTTGTCATTCTCCAATCTTACCGGTGCATCAAGTGTTCTCTAATCAGTTCGTGATCCCTTCGTTCTCATGTATCTAAATTCTCTCAAGCATCTTTGTTCATTTGCTAAATTCTTCCCGGTGTCTTCCTTATCTTTTCTTTGTTCATTTTCAATTCTTACGGTGGTTCGTTGAAGACCTTCTCAAGTTGGCTTTATCTTTTTTTCCCGGAGTTCCTAGCTCTCGCAATTACATCACCACGGAGATCCATCTAAATCATTGCAAGGCTTCAACCTTATTTTTTTCATCCTCCATTTCGTTTGATCATTCCTTTTACCGAAGTTTTTCACGAAGGCTCGACATGGTGATTCATCAAGGACATGGTGATTCATCAAGGATTAATTCCTTCTCAAAGTGTTCATCGACATTCTTTGCTAAGAAGCTCAAGCATTCTTCATCTTGCAATCCGGAGTGCAATTCTTTCTACCGTATCATTGGAGGTGGTATTATGTCATTCTTGATAATTTGAGCTCATGTTTCATGATTCACATATTGTTAAGAATGAGATATTTTAAATCCATCAACCTATTCGTTGGAGTTATCTGGAGTTATATTTCACCTAAAGCTTTTTCCTAAGGATTAATGCTATTAATGGTGATAATATATGATCCAAATTCTTAATCTATCCTTCCCGGTGAAATTAGTTTCTCGTCTCCTTGTTGATATCAATCCAATTCTTCTTCCGTTGAGTGGCAGGTTGTCACCTCATAATTTTGAGATGTATTCCATAAGACCATATCAAGCTTATTCTTTTGTTGTTGTTAATCCAACAACTCCGTTCAACCTTTCTCCTAAATATGCTTTTTCAAGCTCAATTGAGGTAGAAGATGTTGTTTTCTCCTCCGTTCTTTTGATTCCATTATTTTATCTCTTCCGGAGGCATTGTGGTGTTGCTCTCCTCACTCTTCATCTCGGGTTGTCAGGTATATGTTCTTTTCGTGCTCATCCTTTTAACCCGAGTGTCATGTCCTCTTTTCAAGTATCCTCTCATCCTGTCAAGATCATGTTCAATTCCTTCCATTTCCAACCGGAGTATTGCCGTAATTGATCTTTATCGTTCTTTGTGCATCTCATTTCAATTGGAGTGCTTGCATGTACCTATTGTCCATCATAACACTTTTCTTATGTCTTTTAACCTACAAGGGTCTAGTAAGGTTCCTTGTTCCTCTTCCCTAACGGAGGTTTCAACTTTGTTCACCTTCGTTGTATTCTTTTCTCGAATTTGTTCAACCTCGCAAGGTTCTTTGGTTTCACACAATTGCCAAAGAAGCAACTTAGTTGTACCTCTCCTCTTTTCTTTTCCGTTGTCCCTCCGGGCCATTCTAGATCTCGGGACGAGATCCTCTCGTAGTGATGGAGTGTTGTAACGCCCCGAGACCGATGTGCCAGGTGTCTTCCAGTTAGTCGCTGTGTTGCCATGTCATTTGCTTGCGTGTTGCATTTCATCATGTCATCATTTGCATAGCATCATCATGTTTTTCAAAAACTTGCATTCGTCCGGGTTCTCCGAGTTCTCTCCATTGTCCGTTCTGAGCCCAACCACACTTGCACGCGCCCGCGGCATGTCCGAGATAGTATATTATAAGTGGCCGGAAAATGTTCTCGGATTGGGTTGAAATTTGGCGTGCGGTCTTATTATAGTGTAGGTAGGCCGCCTGCCAAGTTTCATCGCATTCGGAGTTCGTTTGACGCACCAACGATTAACTATAGCGGCAGTATAGTCGGTCTAATGTCGGACGTTTTCGGTCTCCGGAAACAGTCACCGGGCAGCATTCCCCCTCTTTCCTCTCAGTCCTAGCCCTTCTTCACAGTCCGCTATCAACCACCAGGCCCCGAAACCCTCGCTGCACAGTGCATCGAACCCCTCACATGCGCGTCCGAAATTGTCCCGGACCCGACCCGGGCAGTCGTCACCGTTGGATCCGGATCATCCCCAAACGTCTACAAAACATCTCCGTTTTATTATTTGATCTCCCTAGCCTATTTATCCGGGACCGTCCGATTAAGATCGGAGGGACCTTTTACCCCTAAACCTACTCGGTTTGCTATATATACAGTGCAGACCCTAAAATCTAGAGACATTGTCCCATACACCAAATCCCTCTCGTCTCCGCCGCCACTCTCTCCCTTGGTTTCAGCGCCGAACCAATCCCTGCATCCCTCCGATCCAAACCATCAGCCAACCCCCACCACCTGCCAAGATTCGGTCAACCTCGACCTTTTGATCTGGATCAGATGGCCAGGAGCCATCCCAGGCGTCCTCTCCCCTCAGCCCCGCAGCAGCCGCACCGAGCCACATCGGGAGGAGCTCGATTCCGTCCACCTCGCCGGAGCTCCTCTACAGCACGCCGACGATCACGGCGAGGACCGGCCTCGTCCCGCTCCTCTCCTCCCCTGTATCTCCCTTCCTCCCCGTGCTTCTCTATCTCTCATCTCTCTCGCTTCTCTTCACAGGAAACAGACCATGGCAACTGTCCATGGAGATGGAGCCGCGCCGCCCTAGTCACCTGCCAGCTCGGGTCACTTTTGCTTCGTCCTTGCCGCCCGCTCATGCTCCGGTGAGCCTTGCCGCTGCTCTCCTTCCCTTGTGTTCTCTCTTTCCTACTGCATCCCCTCTAAATTCTTCCCCCGCCGTGGCCTCTGCAGCTCCCGCCGTCAGGAACAAGCTCCCCTCATGAGATCCGGTGGATCCTCGCCACCGTCCCCTGCCTGAAGAGCCCATCTCGCCGCACCTCCCTCCGTTCCGTGCGCCCACTCCAGCGCCATCGCAGCCTCACGCCGCTGCAGGCTTCCTGCCGTGCCTCTGCTTCTGCAGTCAAGCAGGAGGGAGACGCCCCTGCCTCGAGCCTTCGTTGACCGTGGCCTCATCCTGGCCCAACTCCAGCGACAACGTAGACCTCCTCCAGCGCCAAGGCCCAGTTCACCCCGGTCCAGATCCGCAACGCCAGTCGGGCCGATGTGAGCCACCCTCCAGATCCCCTCTTCCTGTTGGGCCAATAGGATTTGGCCCAGTATCTTTTTTTAGGCTCTACGAATTTAGCTATTATCCCAGGTTTTGCAGTTTTGCAGAAAAACCCTCATACTTCATGCATTTAATAACTTCTCAACCGTGCATCGGATTAAAATGAATTATATATGAAAGTTGCTTAGAATTTTGTCTAGTTTAATAATATGCGACTTTCATCCATGTTTAAAATGTTTAAAATGCTGTTTGTTTAAATTCGTTTAAATAACTTGCTAAAATGCTTTATTTCATAACTAAATAACCGTAGCTCGGATTTTAATAAACTTTATATGTAAATGGGGTAGAAAAATGCCTAGTTTAACATGGTGGCTTCACTTTGCATGCTTAACAACTCTAAAATCATGTTTAGGGCAGAACAGTACCAAACCTAATATATGCATATGAGGAGTTTCCGGAATTGTTGTTCGTTGTTTCCGGTCTCATTTAAACTTGACTAGATAGGTAGTTTTCATTTGCTTCACCTCTTGCCATGTTAACAAACATTTAATTTTGTTGAGTACATAAACGAGAGAGAACTAAATAAGGCATGTGGTGTTCCGTCAGTATGCAACTCGTTGCATATTGAGCTCCACTTAACTTGTAGTGTTGTTTGTGCACTTTGCCATGCCATGCATATTTAAACCAGACATGTATCGTAATTGTTTTGCGCATCATGCCATGTTATGTGATGGTTATTTACCATGATTGTTTGCTTCTTTCCAGTGTTGCTTCTTCGGGTTGGTTCCGATAACGTTGCGTTTGTGAGGACCCGTTCGACTACGTCCGTTTGTCTTCTTCATGGACTCGTTCTTCTTCCTTGCGGGATTTCAGGCAAGATGACCATACCCTCGAAATCACTTCTATCTTTGCTTGCTAGATGCTCGCTCTTTTGCTATGCCTATGCTGTGATACCTACCACTTGCTTATCATGCCTTCCATATTGTTGAACCAAGCCTCTAACCCACCTTGTCCTAGCAAACCGTTGTTTGGCTATGTTACCGCTTTACTCAGCCCCTCTTATAGCGTTGTTAGTTGCAGGTGAAGATTGAAGTTTGTTCCTTGTTGGAACATGGAGATGTTGTTTCTTGTTTGGGACATGTTCACTTGTTGGGATATCACAATATATCTTATTTAATTAATGCATCTATATACTTGGTAAAGGGTGGAAGGCTCGGCCTTATGCCTGGTGTTTTGTTCCACTCTTGCCGCCCTAGTTTCTGTCATATCGGTGTTATGTTCCCGGATTTTGCGTTCCTTACGCGGTTGGGTAATAATGGGAACCCCTTGGCAGTTCGCCTTGAATAAAACTCTTCCAGCAATGCCCAACATTGGTTTTACCATTCGCCACCTAGCCTTTTCTTTCCCTTGGGTTCTGCAGACTCAAGGGTCATCATTATTTTAACCCCCCCGGGCCAGTGCTCCTCTGAGTGTTGGTCCAAAACGGGCAGCCTGCGGGGCCACCTCGAGGCAACTCGAGGGTTGGTTTTACTCGTAGCTTGACCTATCTGTTGTGCCCTGAGAACGAGATATGTGCAGCTCCTATTGGGATTTGTCGGCGCATCGGGCGGTGTTGCTGGACTTGTTTTACTATTGTGGAGGATGTCTTGTAACCGGGATTCTGAGTCTGATCGGGTCTTCCCGCTAGAAGGAATATCCTTCGTTGACCGTGAGAGCTTGTGATGGGCTAAGTTGGGACACCCCTGCAGGGATTTGAACTTCTGAAAATCGTGCCCGCGGTTATGGGTAGATGGGAATTTGTTAATGTCCGGTTGTAGAAAACCTAAAGTTGACCTTAATTAAAATGCATCAATCGCGTGTGTAACCGTGATGGTCTCTTTCCGGCGGAGTCCGGGAAGTGAACACGGTGTTTGAGTTATGCTTGACGTAGGTTGTTCTAGGATCACTTCTTGATCATAGTTCTCGATCATGCTTTGCCTTCTCTTCTTGCTCTCATTTGCGTATGTTAGCCACCATATATGCTAGTCGCTTGCTGCAGCTCCACCTCATACCTTTACCTTTCCCATAAGCTTAAATAGTCTTGATCGCGAGGGTGTGAGATTGCTGAGTCCCCGTGGCTCACAGAATACTTCCAAAACCAGCTTGCAGGTGCCGTTGAACCGTGCAGATGACGCAACCAAGCTCAGGAGGAGCTCGATGAAGATCTTGTCCTTTGTGTCGTTTCGTTCTAGTTGATCAGTAGTGGAGCCCAGTTGGGGTCGATCGGGGACCTTGTCGCATTTGGGGTTCTTCTTTTATTTTGGTTCCATAGTCGGACCTTGATTGTATTTGAATGTTGTAATGCTTTATTCATGTAATTGTGTGAAGTGGCGATTGTAAACCAGCTATGTATCTCTTTCCCTTATGTATTACATGGGTTGTGTGAAGATTACCTCACTTGTGTCATTGCTTTCAATGCGGTTATGCCTCTAAGTCATGCTTCGACACGTGGGAGATATAGCCGCATCGAGGGCGTTACAGCTTCGCCAAGCACTGCGAGAAGGAGAGGTGTAACGGGAGGAGAGGGAGGCGCCAGGGTTAGGGTGTGGCTGCCCTCCCTACCCCCCACTATTTATAGGACCCCTAGGGGGGCACCGGCCCTAGGAGATGCCATCTCCAAGGGGGGGGGGGCGGCCAAGGGGGGTGGAGTGCCCCCAAGCCAAGTGGGGCGCCCCCACCCCTAGGGTTTCCAACCCTAGGCGCAGGGGAGGCCCATGGGGGGCGCACTGTAACGCCCCGAGACCGGTGTGCCAGGTGTCGTTCAGTTATTCGCTATTGTTGCCTTGTCATTGCTTGCTTGTCATGCTTTGCATATCATGTCATCATGCGCATTTCTTTTGCATACGTGTTCGTCTCATGCATCCGAGCATTTTCCCCGTTGTCCGTTTTGCATTCTGGCGCTTCGTTCTCCTCCGGTGGTCATTTCGAGCTTTCTTTTATGTGTGGGGATTAAACATTTCCGTATTGGACCGAGACTTGCCAAGCGGCCTTGGTTTACTACCGGTAGACCGCCTGTCAAGTTTCGTACCATTTGGACTTTGTTTGATACTCCAACGGTTAACCGAGGGACCGAGAAGGCCTCGTGTGTGTTGCAGCCCAACCCCCCTCCAATTTGGCCCAAAACCAACTTAACTCTGCTCCATCATGTCGGTCATTCGATCACGATCGCGTGGCCGAAAACCGCACCTCATTTGGACTCTCCTAGCTCCCTCTATGCCTATATATACACCCCCCTTCGAAATTCGCGGTTCATTCTTCCCCTAACCCTAAAAATTCTCAGATCCGCGCCGCTGGACGTTTCTTCACGCGCCGGACATGTCCGTGCCGCCCGCCGCGACCAACCACGATGTGCCACATCAGCGCCGCCGTCCTCTCTCTCCTCCTCCACCGCGCCAGGCCCGCCGGACCCGGATCGGACCCGCGGAGCCCAATCGGCCGCCGCCGCCCGAGTCTCCCCGCCGCCACTCAGATCCGCCGCCGCCCGAGTCTTCCTCCGCCGCCGTCTCCGAGCCACGTCGCCGGCGCCGACTCTCGCCGCCTCGCTGCCTCCGTCGCCGGATCTTCACCACCGCGGCCGGAAACGGACGGATCCCATCCGGATCCGCACCTCAGGGGCCTCCTTTGCTCCTCCCCGACGGCAAGCCGCCACTGCCGCCTCGCCGTTGACCTCGGTGCCGCCGCCCTTGCCTCCTGGGATCCCATCGGGATCGAGGGAGACGAGCGCCTCCGCCTCCTCCCCGCATGGGCCGAAGCTCCAAGGCCCAGCATCACCGGCCCAGCTTCCCGCAGCCAGCGCCAGGCCTCCTCTCCAGTCGCAGGCGCCAAGGCCCAGCGCCGCCTTGGCCTCCCAGGCCAGCTCCATCCGGCCCAGCGCGCCGCCCCCGCCTCGGCCTGCTTCCCCTCCAGCCGGGCCGAAGCCCGTGGTGAGAGAGCACCCAGCGCCCCATTTTTTCCTTCTGCTGTTGGGCTTGCCCAAATTCGGCCCGATTCATGTTTTTTTCTGCGGAGCGATTTTGCCCATTTATCCAGGGATTGCCAGTTTTGCAGAATAGTCCTCCTAGTTCATGCATCTAATAACTCACTAACCGTGCATCGGTTTAAAATGTTTTATATATGAAACTTGCTCAGAATTTTGTGTAGATTAATAATATCCAACTTTCATCTATGTTTGAAATGTTAAAAATGTTGTTTGCATTATTTTGCTCCTATGCCATGTTAAAATGATTTAATTCATAACTAAATAACCGTAACTCTGATTTTAATAATTTTTATATGTAAATGGGGTAGAATTTTGCCTAGTTTAACATGGCGGCCTTACTTTGCATGTTAAACAACTCTAAAATAATGTTTAGGGCAGAACAGTACCAAACCTTAAATTATGCTTATGAGGAGTTTTCGGAATTGTTGTTCGTTGCTTCCGGCCTCATTTAACCTTGACTAGATAGGTATTTTTCATTTGCTTCACCTCTTGCCATGTTAATCAACATTTAATATTGTTGGGGTACATAAACGAGAGAGAACTAAATAATTGATGTGGTGTTTTGTCAATATGCATCCCGATGCATATTGAGCTCCACTTAATTTGTAGGATTGTTTGTGAACTTTGCCATGCCATGCATACTTAAACCGGACATGCATCATACTTGATTGTGCATCCTGCCATGTTCATGTCGTGGTTGTTTACTATGTTGTTTGCTTCTTTCCGGTGTTGCTTCTTCGGGTTGGTTTCGATAACGTCGCGTTTGTGAGGACCCGTTCATCTACATCCGTTTGTCTTCTTCGTGGACTCGTTCTTCTTCCTTGCGGGATTTCAGGCAAGATGATCATACCCTCGAAATCACTACTATCTTTGCTTTGCTAGATGCTCGCTCTTTTGCTATGCCAATGCTACGATGCCTACCATTTGCTTGTCAGCCTCCCAAATTGCCATGTCAAACCTCTAACCCACCATGTCCTAGCAAACCGTTGATTGGCTATGTTACCGCTTTGCTCAGCCCCTCTTATAGCGTTGCTAGTTGCAGGTGAAGATTGGAGGCCGTTCCTTGTTGGAATATTTATTTACTTGTTGGGATATCACTATATATCTGATTTAATTAATGCATCTATATACTTGGTAAAGGGTGGAAGGCTCGGCCTTATGCCTGGTGTTTTGTTCCACTCTTGCCGCCCTAGTTTCCGTCATATCGGTGTTATGTTCCCGCATTTTGCGTTCCTCACGCGGTTGGGCTATAATGGGAACCCCTTGACAGTTCGCCTTAAGTAAAGCTTTTCCAGCAATGCCAACCATTGGTTTTACCATTTGCCACCTAGCCTTTTCTTTTCCCTTGGGGGTCGCGCGCCCAAGGGTCATCATTATTTTTACCCCCCCCCCCGGGCCAGTGCTCCTCTGAGTGTTGGTCCGAACTGAGCTGCCTGCGGGGCCACCTTGGGGAAACTTGAGGGTTGGTTTTACTCGTAGCTAGTCTCATCTGAGTGTGCCTTGAGAAAGAGATATGTGCAGCTCCTATCAGGATTTATTGGCACATTTGGGCGGTGTTGCTGGTTTAGTTTTACCCTGTCGAAATGTCTTGTTATACCAGGATACCGAGTCTGATCGGAATGTCTCAGGTGGAGGTCTATTCCTTCGTTGACCATGAGAGCTTGTGATGGGCTAAGTTGGGACACCCCTGCAGGGATTTGAACTTTCGAAAGCCGTGCCCGCGGTTATGGGCAGATGGGAATTTGTTAACGTCCGGTTGTAGAAAACCTAAACTTGACCTTAATTAAAATGAATCAACCGCGTGTGTAACCGTGATGGTCTCTTTCCGGCGGAGTCCGGGAAGTGAACACGGTTGTTGGAGTTATGCTTGACGTAGGTAGTCTAGGATCACTTCTTGATCATACTTTTATCGACCGTGCTTTGCCTTCTCTTCTCGCTCTCATTTGCGTATGTTTAGCCACCATATATGCTAGTCACTTGCTGCAGCTCCACCTCATATCTTGCCTTACCTATGAGCTTAAATAGTCTTGATCGCGAGGGTGCGAGATTGCTGAGTCCCTGTGGCTCACAGATACTTCCAAAACCAGCTTGCAGGTGCCGACGAGTCCGTGCAGATGACGCTACCAAGCTCAGGAGGAGCTCGATGAAGATCTTGTCCTTTGTGTTGTTTTCGTTCTAGTTGATCAGTAGTGGAGCCCAGTTGGGGTCGATCGGGGACCTTTGTCGCATTTGGGGTTCTTCTTTTATTTTGGCTCCGTAGTCGGGCCCTGATTGTATTTGGTTGTTGTAATGCTTTATTCATGTAATTGTGTGAAGTGGCGATTGTAAGCCAACTATGTAATCTCTTTCCCTTATTATATTACATGGGTTGTGTGAAGATTACCTCACTTGCGACATGTGCCTTCAATGCGATTATGCCTCTAAGTCGTGCCTCGACATGTGGGATATATAGTCGCATCGAGGGTGTTACAAGTTGGTATCAGAGCCTTCCCCAACCTTAGGAGCCCCATTGCTTGATCGTTTTTAGCGGCCGAGTTGTGTCTAGAAAAATGTTTTGAGTCATTAGGAATTATATATCGGAGAGTTTAGGAATTCTTTTTACTTCCCAGTCTCCTCATCGCTCTGGTAAGGCATCCTGACATAGAGTTTTGACTCTTCTCTTCTCAAATTTCACTAAAAAAAATTTAGGATCACACGGGTATCTTGGAATCGTTCCGATGGTTTTATGATGAGAACATTGTCTTGGTGCCTCCTGTCAGGGGTTTAGTGGAAGTGTCCCGGGGAGTTGAGCTCTGAGGTGTTGTCGTCATAATTTTATCATTGCAGTTCTGGAATACCTGAGTTTAGTACACAGACATCGAAAATCTCTTTTATGCAGTTCGTTGGTGAGATAACCTCGACGCCACCCAGTACTGGGGCGGGAGTTCGGGAGTATCGCCATAACTTGTATAACGGATGCTTTTCGAAGGTTGAGGTAGATGATTTTCGAGGGTTTCTTGGTTATGTGTTGAAGGATGGATACAGCTGGATGTAGGATTTGCTAGTTTGGGTGAGATATTATGCTTCCCCTGTATCCCCAACACCCGATTGCATAACCGGAAAATTTCGGGAGTTTCATAGGTGGGAATTCAAGTAGCTCGTAGGATATCTTTCCGACAGATGTATGATATGAAATTGGGGTTCGACGTCTAGTGGTCCGCCTATTCACGGTCAGTTTTACAGTGGTCTCGTTGTGTCTTAAAGAGTTCTTGGCTATGCCGACTCGGGGACGCTTCGTATGTCATGTGCACTGCCTTGTACATGATGGTGCTGTACGATCGAGCCCGTGTAGGCCCCACCACGAAAACTTCGGACGAAATCTCTATCATATGTTTGTTCTGGCTTATTCTGCAAGCCAATCCTTTGTTTTTTGTTTTGAGTTGTGTCATTCAAGTTGCTTCGAAGTCAAATGTTGATTCCATCCCTTGTCTAAGTGGTGTTCTCATACTTCGATGTGAATACCAATCCTTCTTGATCATCAAGATTGTCTTTGTCAATCCTTTTAACCGGTGTGCTTCTCTTCAAGTGGATCCGATCACTTCAACATCTGCAAGATCAAATATCAGTTTCTTCTGAACGGTGTTTGTTTCATCCATCTCCAAGTTGTCTTTCTTTTTCCCACCCTCCCTCCTTTTTTGTTTCTTCGAGGACCCAGATTTCTTCATCGGGTATCCATTCAACTCATGTGAAGTCACTCCATTCTTTTTCGTCAATATTCTTACCCGGTGGTTCTCAAGGAGATGTTCTACTAGTTCGCCATTCTTCATTCTTTTCTTCTCCGATGGAACCAATTCAAGCTTTTGGTGTTGATCATATCCTTTTTTCCTCATTTCAAATACCTTTTCTTACCGGTGCACCTCTTTATCATTCACCTCTCGCTATTCAATTATTCCGGTGTGCTCAAGATATCTCGAAGATTCATGTTTTCCACTTTGCTTTTGTTCAAGATCTTTCGAGGTTGTTATCTCATTCAAGTCATTTAATTCAACCGGTGCAATCTATCTTTTAAATCATTCAACGGTGTTTCTTTTGAGTGGGCCCTAACCCACAGGTCTTTTTCCAGGATCTTACCTGACTCTTCTTATTTTCCCGGAGTTATTCTCAAATTCTTTTCAAAGTTTGACGTAAGAATGAATTATCATGAGTCAAATGTATTTCTCCAAGATCTTTCAAATTCTTTTCATCGTTGGCTCAACCTTTCCATTCTTCATTCCGGAGTGTCTAAATAATTCATGGTGGTGTTTCTCGTCGTCATTCTCGGATTTTGAAGACCGAAGAAGATTTTCTCTCAATCTTGCTCCATTCTCTTCAAGATTCGTGATTCTAGCTTGTTGCCATTTTCTCATAATTGTTTTGGTCGTGAGAATTCTTTTCACCTATCCGGAGTAATTCAAGAGTCGTCTCAGTTTGATTATCCGGAGTCCATCAATTCATGTTTATTCGTTCTCAGCTTTCAGCTCTCATCCTCCTAATTTTATCGGTGCATCAATCAAATATCCTCTAATAAGTTCTTGATCTCTTCGTTCTCATGTATCTAAATCCTCTCAAGCATCTTCGTTCATTTGCTTAATTCTTCCCGGTGTTTCTTTATCTTCCCTTCGTTCATTTCCAATTCTTACGGTGGTTCGTTCAAGATTGGTCTTCTTTATCAATTTATTCGTTCTTCCAAATTCCTACCGATGGTTCGTTGAAGACGTTCTCAAATTTATGATATCTCTCTCTTAATCTTTTCTACGAGAATAAGTAATATGTCAAATCCGTTGATTGTCATCAATTTAATTGGTGAAGGATAAGCATAATGTAATTCTTATTCTTGTTTCATCGAGTGAATTCAATTCCTTATTCCGAAGGGTCATCAAAAGTCTTGATTTCTTTTGTTCATCTTTCTTTCCCGGAGTTCCAAGCTCTAATTATCACGGAGATCCATCTAAATCATTACAAGGTTTCACTTTGTGTTTTCAACTTCTTTTTCTTTTCGTTTGATACTCCTTCTCGAAGTGTTCATTGAGATTCCTTTCAGAGGAATTCAAGCATTCTTCATCTTGTAATCGGGAGTGCAGTTCTTCCTATCTAATCTTTTGAGGTGGTATTATGTCATTCTTGATAATTTGAGTTCATGTTTCATGACCCACATGTTGTTAGGAATGAGGTATGTCAAATCCATCAACCTCTTCGTTGGAATTACCTTGGGTTATATTTCACCTAAAACCTTCCCTAAGGATTGTTGCTATTTACACTGCTTACCAATGACCCAAGTCTTCATTTATCCTCCCGGTGAAATAGGTTTTCTCGTCTCCTTGTTCTTATCAATCCAATTCTTTTTCCCGTGAAGTGGCAGGTTTTTCATCTCTTAATTTGAGATGCATTTCATAAGACCATACCAAGCTTATTCTTTTCGTTGTTGGTTTTCCAACAACTCCGTTTTAGCATTTGTTGTAAGTGTGCTCCCTCAAGATCTTGTTTCCCTGCGTTCCGGAGGCATGGTGATGTTGCTCTCTCCAACCCATCTTCTTGCTTTGTCAGGATCGTGTTTTTTCATGCCTATCCATTAAACCGGAGTGCCGTGCCCTTTTGCTCAAGTTCTTTTCATTTTATCAAGTTTTTGCCTTCCATTTCAACCGGAGCGCTGCCCGAATTTGGTCTTCCTTGATCCCCTTCCTTAACCGGAGTGTTTTCAATATATATCTTGCCCTGCAACCTCAAGGTTTTTCGCAATGCTCTTTGTCCCTTTTTTCTAACGGAGTGTTTTCGACCTAGTTCACCTTCGTTGTATTCTTTTCTCGAACTTGTTCAACCTTTGTAAGGTTCTTTGGTTTCACTCGTTTTTCAATGAAGCAACTTAGTTTTACCTCTTCTTTTTCTTTGCCGTTGTCCCTCCGGTGCCATTCTAGATCTCGGGACGAGATCCTCTCATAGTGGTGGAGTGTTGTAATGCCCCGAGACCGGTGTGCCAGGTGTCGTTCAGTTATTCGTTGTTGTTGCCTTGTCATTGCTTGCGTGTCATGCTTTGCATATCATGTCATCATGCGCATTTCTTTTGCATACGTGTTCGTCTCATGCATCCGAGCATTTTCCCCGTTGTCCGTTTTGCATTCCGGCGCTTCGTTCTCCTCCGGTGGTCATTTCGAGCTTTCTTTTGTGTGTGGGGATTAAACATTTCCGGATTGGACCGAGACTTGCCAAGCGGCCTTGGTTTACTACCGGTAGACCGCCTGTCAAGTTTCGTACCATTTGGACTTCGTTTGATACTCCAACGGTTAACCGAGGGACCGAGAAGGCCTCGTGTGCGTTGCAGCCCAAACCCCCTCCAATTTGGCCCAAAACCCACCTAACTCTGCTCCATCATCTTGGTCGTTCGATCACGATTGCGTGGCCGAAAACCGCACCTCATTTGGACTCTCCTAGCTCCCTCTATGCCTATATATACACCCCCCTCCGAAATTCGCGGTTCATTCTTCCCCTAACCCTAAAAATTCTCAGATCCGTGCCGCCGGACGTTTCTTCCCGCGCCGGACATGTCCGTGCCGCCCGCCGCGACCAACCACGGTGTGCCACGTCAGCGCCGCCGTCCTCTCTCTCCTTCTCCACCGCGCTAGGCCCGCCGGGCCCGGATCCGACCCGCGGAGCCCAATCGGTCGCCGCCGCCCGAGTCTCCCCGCCGCCACTCAGATCCGCCGCCGCCCGAGTCTTCCTCCGCCGCCGCCTTTGAGCCTCGTCGCCGGCGCCGACTCTCGCCGCCTTGCTGCCTCTGTCGCCGGATCTTCACCACGGCGGCCGGAAACGGACGGATCCCGTCCGGATCCGCACCTCAGGGGCCTCCTCTGCTCCTCCCCGACGGCAAGCCGCCGCTGCCGCCTCGCCGTTGACCTCGGGCGCCGCCGCCCTTGCCTGTGGGATCCCATCGGGATCGAGGGAGACGAGCGCCTCCGCCTCCTCCCCGCATGGGCCGAAGCTCCAAGGCCCAGCATCGTCGGCCCAGCTTCCCGCAGCCAGCGCCAGGCCTCCTCTCCAGTCGCAGGCGCCAAGGCCCAGCGCCACCTTGGCCTCCCAGGCCAGCTCCATCCGGCCCAGCGCGCCGCCCCCGCCTCGGCCTGCTTCCCCTCCAGCCGGGCCGAAGCCCATGGTGAGAGAGCACCCAACGCCCCATTTTTTTCCTTCTACTGCTGGGCTTGCCCAGATTCGGTCCGATTCATGTTTTTTCTGCGGAGCGATTTTGCCCATTTATCCAGGGATTGCCAGTTTTGCAGAATAGTCCTCCTAGTTCATGCATCTAATAACTCACTAACCGTGCATCGGTTTAAAATGTTTTATATATGAAACTTGCTCAGAATTTTGTGTAGATTAATAATATCCAACTTTCATCTATGTTTGAAATGTTAAAAATGTTGTTTGCATTATTTTGCTCCTATGCCATGTTAAAATGATTTAATTCATAACTAAATAACCGTAACTCCGATTTTAATAATCTTTATATGTAAATGGGGTAGAATTTTGCCTAGTTTAACATGGCGGCCTTACTTTGCATGTTAAACAACTCTAAAATAATGTTTAGGGCAGAACAGTACCAAACCTTAAATTATGCATATGAGGAGTTTCCGGAATTGTTGTTCGTTGCTTCCGGCCTCATTTAACCTTGACTAGATAGGTAGTTTTCATTTGCTTCATCTCTTGCCATGTTAATGAACATTTAATATTGTTGGGGTACATAAACGAGAGAGAACTAAATAATTGATGTGGTGTTTTGTCAATATGCATCCCGATGCATATTGAGCTCCACTTAATTTGTAGGATTATTTGTGCACTTTGCCATGCCATGCATACTTAAACCGGACATGCATCATACTTGATTGTGCATCCTGCCATGTTCATGTCGTGGTTGTTTACTATGTTGTTTGCTTCTTTCCGGTGTTGCTTCTTCGGGTTGGTTTCGATAACGTCGCGTTTGTGAGGACCCGTTCATCTACATCCGTTTGTCTTCTTCGTGGACTCGTTCTTCTTCCTTGCGGGATTTCAGGCAAGATGATCATACCCTCGAAATCACTACTATCTTTGCTTTGCTAGATGCTCGCTCTTTTGCTATGCCAATGCTACGATGCCTACCATTTGCTTGTCAGCCTCCCAAATTGCCATGTCAAACCTCTAACCCACCATGTCCTAGCAAACCGTTGATTGGCTATGTTACCGCTTTGCTCAGCCCCTCTTATAGCGTTGCTAGTTGCAGGTGAAGATTGGAGGCCGTTCCTTGTTGGAATATTTATTTACTTGTTGGGATATCACTATATATCTGATTTAATTAATGCATCTATATACTTGGTAAAGGGTGGAAGGCTCGGACTTATGCCTGGTGTTTTGTTCCACTCTTGCCGCCCTAATTTCCGTAATATCGGTGTTATGTTCCCGGATTTTGCGTTCCTCACGCGGTTGAGCTATAATGGGAACCCCTTGACAGTTCGCCTTAAGTAAAGCTTTTCCAGCAATGCCCAACATTGGTTTTACCATTTGCCACCTAGCCTTTTCTTTTCCCTTGGGGGTCGCGCGCCCAAGGGTCATCATTATTTTTACCCCCCCCCCGGGCCAGTGCTCCGCTGAGTGTTGGTCCGAATTGAGCTGCCTGCGGGGCCACCTCGGGGAAACTTGAGGGTTGGTTTTACTCGTAGCTAGTCTCATCTGAGTGTGCCTTGAGAAAGAGATATGTGCAGCTCCTATCGGGATTTGTCGGCACATTCGGGTGGTGTGGCTGGTTTAGTTTTACCCTGTCGAAATGTCTTGTTGTACCGGGATACCGAGTCTGATCAGAATGTCTCGGGTGGAGGTCTATTCCTTCGTTGACCGTGAGAGCTTGTGATGGGCTAAGTTGGGACACTCCTGCAGGGATTTGAACTTTCGAAAGCCGTGCCCGCGGTTATGGGCAGATGGGAATTTGTTAACGTCCGGTTGTAGAAAACCTAAACTTGACCTTAATTAAAATGAATCAACCGCGTGTGTAACCGTGATGGTCTCTTTCCGGCGGAGTCCGGGAAGTGAACACGGTTGTTGGAGTTATGCTTGACGTAGGTAGTCTAGGATCACTTCTTGATCATACTTTTATCGACCGTGCTTTGCCTTCTCTTCTCGCTCTCATTTGCGTATGTTTAGCCACCATATATGCTAGTCGCTTGCTGCAGCTCCACCTCATATCTTGCCTTACCTATGAGCTTAAATAGTCTTGATCGCGAGGGTGCGAGATTGCTGAGTCCCTATGGCTCACAGATACTTCCAAAACCAGCTTGCAGGTGCCGATGAGTCCGTGCAGATGACGCTACCAAGCTCAGGAGGAGCTCGATGAAGATCTTGTCCTTTGTGTTGTTTTCATTCTAGTTGATCAGTAGTGGAGCCCAGTTGGGGTCGATCGGGGACCTTTGTCGCATTTGGGGTTCTTCTTTTATTTTGGCTCCGTAGTCGGGCCCTGATTGTATTTGGTTGTTGTAATGCTTTATTCATGTAATTGTGTGAAGTGGCGATTGTAAGCCAACTATGTAATCTCTTTCCCTTATTATATTACATGGGTTGTGTGAAGATTACCTCACTTGCGACATATGCCTTCAATGCGATTATGCCTCTAAGTCGTGCCTCGACACGTGGGAGATATAGTCGCATCGAGGGTGTTACAAGTTGGTATCAGAGCCTTCCCCGACCTTAGGAGACCCATTGCTTGATCGTTTTTAGCGGCCGAGTTGTGTCTAGAAAAATGTTTTGAGTCATTAGGAATTATATATCGGAGAGTTTAGGAATTCTTTTTACTTCCCAGTCTCCTCATCGCTCTGGTAAGGCATCCTGACGTAGAGTTTTGACTCTTCTCTTCTCAAATTTCACTAAAAATTTTTTAGGATCACGCGGGTATCTTGGAATCGTTCCGATGGTTTTATGACGAGAACATTGTCTTGGTGCCTCCTGTCAGGGGTTTAGTGGAAGTGTCCCGGGGAGTTGAGCTCTGAGGTGTTGTCATCATAATTTTATCGTTGCAGTTCTGGAATACCTGAGTTTAGTACGCCGACATCGAAAATCTCTTTTATGCAGTTCGTTGGTGAGATAACCTCGACGCCACCCAGTACTGGGGCGGGAGTTCGGGAGTATCGCCATAACTTGTATAACGGATGCTTTTCGAAGGTTGAGGTAGATGATTTTCGAGGGTTTCTTGGTTATGTGTTGAAGGATGGATACAGCTGGATGTAGGATTTGCTAGTTTGGGTGAGATATTATGCTTCCCCTGTATCCCCAACACCCGATTGCATAACCGGAAAATTTCGGGAGTTTCATAGGTGGGAATTCAAGTAGCTCGTAGGATATCTTTCCGACAGATGTATGATATGAAATTGGGGTTCGACGTCTAGTGGTCCGCCTATTCACGGTCGGTTTTACAATGGTCTCGTTGTGTCTTAAAGAGTCCTTGGCTATGCCGACTCGGGAACGCTTCGTATGTCATGTGCACTGCCCTGTACATGATGGTGCTGTACGATCGAGCCCGTGTAGGCCCCACCATGAAAACTTCGGACGAAATCTCTATCATATGTTTGTTCCGGCTTATTCTGCAAGCCAATCCTTTGTTTTTTGTTTTGAGTTGTGTCATTCAAGTTGCTTCGAAGTCAAATGTTGATTCCATCCCTTCCGGTGGTCCCGGTACAATACCGATCACCCCGAAAACCTTCCCGATGGCTGAAACTTGACTTCCTATATACAAATCTTCACCTCCGGACCATTCCGGAACTCCTCGTGACATCCGGGATCTCATCTGGGACTCCGAACAACTTTCGGGTTACCGTATACTAATATCTCAACAACCCTAGCGTCACCGAACCTTAAGTGTGTAGACCCTACGGGTTCGGGAGACACGCAGACATGACCGAGATGACTCTCCGGTCGATAACCAACAGCGGGATCTGGATACCCATGTTGGCTCCCACATGCTCCTCAATGATCTCATCGGATGAACCACAATGTCGAGGATTCGATCAATCCCATATGCAATTCTCTTTGTCAATCGGTACGTTACTTGCCCGAGACTCGATCGTCGGTATCCCAATACCTCGTTCAGTCTCGTTACCGGCAAGTCACTTTACTCGTACTGTAATGCATGATCCCGTGATCAACCACTTGGTCACATTGAGCTCATTATGATGATGCATTACCGAGTGGGCCCAGAGATACCTCTCCGTTATACGGAGTGACAAATCCCAGTCTCGATTCATGCCAACCCAACAGACACTTTCAGAGATACCCGTAGTGTACCTTTATAGTCACCCAGTTACGTTGTGACGTTTGGTACACCCAAAGCACTCCTACGGTATCCGAGAGTTGCACAATCTCATGGTCTAAGGAAATGATACTTGACATTCGGAAAAGCTAGAGCAAACGAACTACACGATCTTTGAGCTATGCTTAGGATTGGGTCTTGTCCATCACATCATTCTCCTAATGATGTGATCCCATTATCAATGACATCCAATGTCCATAGTCAGGAAACCATGACTATCTTTTGATCAACGAGCTAGTCAACTAGAGGCTCACTAGGGACGTGTTGTGGTCTATGTATTCACACATGCATTACGATTTCCTGATAACACAATTATAGCATGAACAATAGACAATTATCATGAACAAAGAAATATAATAATAACCATTTTATTATTGCCTCTAGGGCATATTTCCAACAATGTCTTCCATGCTACACACATTATAAGCGGTTCCCAAACAAAATGGTAAAGTTTATACTCCCCCTTCCACCAACAAGCATCAAACCATGGTTTGCTCGAAACAACGAGTGCCTCCAACTAACAAGAGTCCCAGGGGGAGTTTTGTTTGCAATTATTTTGATTTAGTTTGCATAAAGCATGGGACTAGGCATCCCAGTGACCAGCCACTTTCTCGTGAGTGAGGAGCGGAGTCCACTCCTCTTGAGAATAACCCGCCTAACATGGAAGATACGGACAGCCCTAGTTGATACATGAGCTATTCGAGCATACAAAACAGGATAATTATTTGAAGGTTTAGAGTTTGGCACATACAAATTTACTTGGAACGGCAGGTAGATACCGTATGTAGGTAGGTATGGTGGACTCATATGGAATAACTTTGGGGTTTATGGAGTTGGATGCACAAGCAGTATTCCCGCTTAGTACGGGTGAAGGCTAGCAAGAGACCGGGAAGCGACCAACTAGAGAGCGACAACAGTCATGAACATGCATTAAAATTAATCAACACCGAATGCAAGCATGAGTAGGATATAATCCACCATGAACATAAATATCGTGAAGGCTATGCTGATTTTGTTTCAACTACATGCGTGAACATGCGCCAAGTCAAGTCACTTAAATCATTCAGACGAGGATACCACCCTATCATACCACATCACAACCATTTTAATAGCATGTTGGCACGCAAGGTAAACCATTATAAGCTCCTAGCTAATCAAGCATGGCACAAGAACTATGATCTCTAGTTGTCATTGTAAAAGTAATGATAAAAGTGAGCACAAATGGTATTGCAATGCGTTAAAACAAGGCCTAGAGTTCATACTTTCGCTAGTGCAAGTTCCCTCAACAATAATAACATAATTGGATCATATAGCTATCCTTCAACATGCAACAAAGAGTCACTCCAAAGTCACTAATAGCGGAGAACAAACAAAGAGATTATGGTAGGGTACGAAACCACCTCAAAGTTATTCTTGCCAATCAATCCGTTGGGCTATTCCTATAAGTGTCACAAACAGCCCTAGAGTTCATACTAGAATAACACCTTAAGACAGAAATCAACCAAAACCCTAATGTCACCTAGATACTACAATGTCACCTCAAGTATCCGTGGGTATGATTATACGATATGCATCACATAATCTCAAATTCATCTATTCAACCAACACATAGAACCTCAAAGAGTGCCCCAAAGTTTCTACCAGAGAGTCAAGACGAAAACGTGTGCCAACCCCTATGCATAGGTTTATGGGATGGAACCCACAAATTGATCACAAAACATACATCAAGTGGATCAATAGAATACCCCATTATCACAACGGGTATCCCACGCAATACATACATCAAGTGTTCTCAAATCCTTAAAGACTCAATCCGATAAGATAACTTCAAAGGGAAAACTCAATCCATTACAAGAGAGTAGAGGGGGAGAAACATCATAAGATCCAACTGTAATAGCAAAGCTCGCGATACATCAAGATCGTAACACCTCAAGAACACGAGAGAGAGAGAGAGAGAGATCAAACACATAGCTACTGGTACATACCCTCAGCCCCGAGGGAGAACTACTCCCTCCTCGTCATGGAGAGCACCGGGATGATGAAGATGGCCACTGGAGAGGGATTCCCCCTCTGGCAGGGTGCCGGAACGGGTCTAGATTGGTTTTCGGTGGCTATGGAGGCTTCTGGCGGCGGAACTCCCGATCTATTGTGTTCCCCGATCGTTTTAGGGTATATATATATATATATATATATATATATATATATATATATATATATATATAGGCGGAAGAAATACATCAGGGGAGCCACGAGGGGCCCATGAGGGTGGAGGGCGTGCCCAGGGGGGTGGGCGCGCCCCCTGCCTCGTGGCTTCCTCGTTGATCCCTTGACGTGCACTACAAGACTCCTGTATTACCTTCTTTCCAAAAATAACTTTTCCAAAGGTTTCATTTCGTTTGGACTCCATTTGATATTCCTTTTCTGCGAAACACTGAAATAAGGGAAAAACAGAAACTGGCACTAGACTTTGGGTTAATAGGTTAGTCCCAAAAATAATATAAAAGTGTTTAATAAAGCCAATAAACATCCAAAACAGATAATATAATAGCATGGAACAATAAAAAATTATAGATACGTTGGAGACGTATCAACTGACCATATAGAACGAACTAATTTACAATGGAAGAATAAATGTTTTATTGTCTCATCATGCGGACAAAGACATATTGTGTACTTCCATACCAATTCCTCTTGATAAGGTTATCTTTAGTAAGAATGACTCCGCGACGAAGATACCATGCAAAGATTTTATTCTAAGAGATATCTTCATCTTCCAGATCTTTTTATTATTATCAACTAGCACATCAGTCTGGATCAAAGCTCTATACATAGAATCCATTGAGAATTTTCTATTCCCATGTAGGTTCCAATGAAATACATTGGACCCTTGTGACAACTGTACCATGGCTAACCGCTGGAGTAATATGTTCCACAATAGAAGACTAGGTTCAATTAAATCCCTTCTGAATGTCACATTTGGCGGAAATGATTTCAAAACATTGGCCCTTGTGACGCACAATATTGTATAGAGCAGGATATTGTTCCCGGAGTGTAGCATTACCTAGCCACTTATCCTCCCAGAATCTAATTTCGGAGCCATCCTTATTCGAGGATGAACCATAGCGAAAGAAATATTTTTTCGTTGCCATTTATCCCGCCCAAAAATGGGAGTCCCTAGGCTTCCAGTATATTTGTGATACCACCTTTGAACCCACATATTTTCTTCTCAGAAAGGTTTGTCATACACCATCTTCCGTCAATAACTTAAACAACCATTTAATGAGGAGGACCCTATTCTTTAACCTCAAAGTCAAGAATGCCCAACCCACCTTGGTCCTCGGGACGGCAAACAACTGTAGCCTAACTTAATGATAAGCTGATTTCAGGAATCAATAGCATAGCAAATGCTTAAATAAATGCCACGATGATTTCATGAATCAATATCTTGATTACACATTAAAATATTTTCCGTGCACTGGTCTTCATCCTCCATAAATCCCCCACGCAGTCGCTTTCTCATGTCAACAATCTCCCGAAAAGCCCACTGCACTGTACCTTAGCTTTCTTGTTCCAGTTCCTTGCTATACATGCCTGGAAAGCCATGGCCCTGCTACCCAACTTCGAAAGCTTCACACACACAAATTCGTAGTTCCATTTACAGGTAAGATTCCAAAGCTCTAGACGAATTCCCAGTACATAATATTATTGTTTTTCTTCTGCTAAAAAATACGTACATATTTTGTTTTTCTGATGTGCCACTCCATTGCTTGCGTGTGTGCAACGGCAAATCTTGCGGAAGAAAAAAGGGAAACAAAAGGAGCGACGCCACGCCATCCCCCTCTTCTCTCTCGCCGTGCGCGGGCGCAGTCAAACCCCCCACCGCCGAACCGCAAGGCGCACGCGGAAACGGGCCCAGAAGCGCCAGAGCCCCACCGGTCATGCACACGCGCGCGCGAACGGCCCCCGCCATGCCGTTACGTTGCGTTACGTTACCCGGCGGGCGACACAGTTACTGCTCCTCTACTCCCTCCCTGTCCGCCTGCCTCCCTCCGCGTGTAGGCTCTCTCCGCTGGCAGGGGTAGAGTAGAGTAGAGTAGAGTAGAGCGAGCGCCCTTCAATTCCCTCCAACCCAGCCGGGCAATGCCGTGCAAACCCTAGCCCCCCGCCCACCTGATCCCCGCGCGCGGCCATGGGCAACTGCTGCCGCTCGCCGGCCGCCGCCGCGCGGGAGGACGTCAAGTCCTCGCACTTCCCCGCCGCCGCCGCCAAGAGGAAGCCGCACCAGCCTCGGAGCGGCGCCGCGGGGGGCGCGGCGGCGGGCGGAGGAGGCGGAGGCGGAGGGGCGAAGCGGCTGGCCGTGCTGGGCGAGGAGGGGTGCGACTTCATCGGCGGGATCGACGACAAGTACCTGCTGGACCGGGAGCTGGGGCGCGGCGAGTTCGGGGTCACGTACCTCTGCGTCGACCGGGACACCAAGGAGCAGCTCGCCTGCAAGTCCATCTCCAAGCGCAAGCTGCGCACCCCCGTCGACGTGGAGGACGTGCGGCGGGAGGTGGCCATCATGCGCCACCTGCCCCGCAGCCACAGCATCGTGTCCCTGCGGGAGGCGTGCGAGGACGAGGGCGCCGTGCACCTCGTCATGGAGCTCTGCGAGGGCGGCGAGCTCTTCGACCGCATCGTTGCCAGGGGCCACTACACGGAGCGCGCCGCCGCCAACGTCACCCGCACCATCGTCGAGGTCGTGCAGCTCTGCCACCGCCACGGCGTCATCCACCGGGACCTCAAGCCCGAGAACTTCCTCTTCGCCAACAAGAAGGAGAACTCGCCGCTCAAGGCCATCGATTTCGGCCTCTCCATTTTCTTCAAGCCCGGTAACCCAACCTCCCCTGGACTGGAATCTTAGATCCGTTTCCCAATTTGGGAGAATCTGCATTTCTGGATGAATAAAAAAAACGTGGCGGGATTTATATTGGTTTAATGGACTCTCTTAGTCTTAGGTGGAGTGCTGGCAATGGACATCCCGGTAGCTGAATGCCGTTGCTTGGTTGGTGTCTCTTTCATTCAGAACTTAGGATTATCGGAAGGAATTTGGGTTGGACAGCGAATGCGACTGTAGCTAGTATTTTGAAGGCAGGATTCTGGAGTATCCAACCAAGTGGATAATGTATATGCATCGCCTTTACTCCGCTATTTGGCTTGATATGGCATTAGTTCAATGTCAACCCTCTATGCTGTTGGTTTAGCCTCGATTATTTGGTTTGCTGAACATCGTGTTGTGGGTTCTGTGTTTGGTGCTTTAGGTCCACGATCTAGGACGTCTCTAGTGTCAGCCTACTACTTCTAGGAATCGGAAGAAGCAAGTGGTGGAACATCAGTTGTTGCTAAATTTAGCCATTTTGCACTGATTACATTCAGTTCTTCAGTGTGAGGTGAGCTTGGTGGGCTGTACTTTAGGATAAATTATGTAACACTGAAATTATTACAGTTTAGGAAGGGATGCTGGATGTATCTACCATACTGACAGGGTCTGGATCTGAGAGCATGGCTTAATGGAGGAGAGGGGATTTTAGGACAAGGGGATGGATGGTGTGTCTTCCATTTTACTTAATTTTGGAGATACAATCCTGTCCTTTATCTTCATGTAGAGAATGCGTGTCGACCAAACCCTATGAGATAATGTAAGGAACCAACTCATACCAAATCTTATAGATAAGAAAAAGTAATTGTAATCTAGGAAGTACTATTCACGTTAGCAGTTCATCCTCACAGTGACACTTAAACACCAGTAGTGATCATAGCTTATCAAGTATGCTTACTGGTTGGGACTTAGGGTGTTGATGTGCTTTGCTGACGTCGAGTGGACCGTGGTACTGGGCGATTTACGCTCTCTGTCCGTCGCGCCATAGTCCGTTCCTGAAATAAAACATTGTAGCGTCGCTAGCAATGTTGTTGATATACAGCGATTGCACAGTGTGCCTTTTTGGACAGAAAGTGATATATTTTCATCTGAATCTTTCGTTATGTGTTAATTTTTTTCAGGTGAAAAGTTTTCAGAAATTGTTGGAAGCCCCTATTACATGGCTCCCGAAGTATTGAAGAGAAACTATGGACCGGAAATAGACATATGGAGTGCCGGGGTTATCTTATATATTTTACTATGTGGAGTTCCTCCGTTTTGGGCTGGTACTACACTAATTCAAACCTTATCTGTCATTGGCTTTGTGCCTTTATCTTTACTCTTCATGAAAGCTTACATGAAAATATTGCAGAGACCGAACAAGGGGTAGCACAAGCTATTCTTCGTGGGAATATCGATTTTAAGCGAGAACCCTGGCCTAATGTATCGGAAAATGCTAAAGATTTGGTTCGACGTATGTTGGAACCAGATCCAAAGCTCAGGTTAACTGCAAAGCAGGTTCTTGGTATGTACATGGCACACTTATGCTTCTTGCCTACTTCCCTGCAGAAACTATTCAGTTCAGTGGTCAGTAATTGCCACTGTAAAACTCCACATTTTTCATTTCTGTTCCTTCCAGAAATATAGCATCATGCCACAATCTACCCATGGAAATTTATGTCGGTGCCACTAGTCTCGTCTGGAATTATGGCCATGCCATTACTTTCTGTTTAATAATGAAAATTCCACAGTTCCGTTAGTTCTTTTTATGGTTTTGCCACTGCCATTGCATTTTAGCATTTACCATCCATTTTAGCCGTTAATGCAATGTGGAATGACCGAAACAGCACGGCCAATGTGCATTAATTAGCTGCCTGATTTGATGATCATGGTGGCTCTGAAGTAACTGTGAAGTTTCAAGTTTTTTCATGTACTACATCTATAACTCCGGAGTAATTGAATTTCAAGTTGTCATGTACTACATGTGTAAATCTGATATGAAGTACTCCCTCTGTCCCGAATTACTCGTCTTAGATTTGTCTACATTTTAGTGTTAGATACATCCGTATCTAGACAAATCTAAGACAAGTAATTTGGGACGGAGGTAATATTCGAGTTTCAAGTTACTCCCTCTGTAAACTAATATAATACCTTTTAGACCACTACTTTAGTGATCTAAAAGATCTTATATTAGTTTACAGACGGAGTACTTCATAAATACAGACTTGTTTGCCACACAAACTTGGTAACCAACCCTGAAATCTGTGTGTTGATTTTATCTGCCTATCTGAAGCACACGTTACAAATTCTTTTGTTGTGTCAGATAGTTTTCTGCATCGCAGAATCTATAAGCATAAACTTCAACAGAAGGGCACCTGAAATTTTCCATCTTAAAACTTGTGCTTAATCAGCTCTATTGTTTCGAATTCAGAGAGATCAGACACTTTGCCACCTAAGCGCACATGTTAAACAGAACATAGACCAATTTCAGTCATCTGGATGCGCATTATTACAGCTTGGGCATTTTATTATTTGTGCTACAACCTGAAAGAATGTTGGGGTCAAAATTGTGGTCTGCTTTGTAATGGAAAGGCTTCTTAAGCATCTTGTCTTTTTTGCCAGTATTTCTGAATTCTTATTTTCCCCTGGTTTGTTATACGTCCGTGTAAGTAATTTCATGACATCAACTTTTATTTCACAGAGCACCATTGGCTTCAAAATGCTAAGAAAGCTCCAAACGTTCCTCTTGGAGATATTGTCAAGTCAAGGCTTAAGCAATTTTCGAGAATGAATAGATTCAAAAGAAGAGCTCTAAGAGTATGCACCTAGCTCATTTAGCCTTTCCATCCTGGTCTGCTCAACTATTTTGCAAGTCATTGCTGTGGCAATTTACTTGTTGTGTGACATATATGGCGTATAATTTTTTACCAGGTCATTGCTGATCATTTGTCTGCTGAGGAAGTTGAGGACATAAAGGAGATGTTCAAGGCAATGGATACTGACAATGATGGCATTATCTCTTGTGAAGAATTGAAGAGTGGGATAGCAAAATTTGGCTCTCACCTTGTGGAATCAGAAGTGCAGATGCTTATTGAAGCTGTAAGTATTGCAAAGAGTTTAACCTTTATTCTCTACTCTTTATTTAAAAACATGAGGCAAGACATGTGTCTATTTTTCGAGAACACCAATTGGTGGCTAACAAGCCACATATTTTGGGAGCATTGCTATCGAAAGGAGTAAGTTCATGAAAGCACACATACTTTGACCAAACTATCAGCACGGCAGAACTATGTTATTCAGTTCAGTGGTCAGTAATTGCCACTGTAGTTCCGTGAGGTATGCCAAAAAATGCGGTCACCTGGCCCACTGAGCATCAATTCTGTGCCAAAATTCATCTCAAATATGGTGAATGGTTCATCTGCAACGAAATGTGTGTCAAACCAAACTTTTAAGTGTACGAAATAAACAGCCATGTGGTTTTGTGATAGTTTTGGTTAAACTATGCGTAGCTCCAAAAGATTTGATATACAACAAAGAACCACATAGCAAAGGCAATATCATGTATGCCCCAGGTGTCCTTGCCCTCTAGGTCTTTCATTTTCATTTGCCAGATCATCACGGAATTTCAGTGGAATGTTAAATGATCCCACAGCTAACAAATGTTCAAATCACTATGATGACTGTTTCATTTTTTGCATCCATTGTAGGCCATTCTCTTATATTCCACAGTATGGTAAATAAATGTGGTCGAATTAATTTAATTAGATCAGCAGTTTCAAAAACATTAAGATAGGAGGGCTCAAACTTGTGACCTCAACAGCTGTTTCTTAGTGCTTTTCCATGATGATAAACAACCTTTCTCATCAAATGTTCTGTTTGGGCTGTCCATTTCCTTCTGCCAGCTGCTTTTTAGATGCTATTCCATTGTTTAACATGTCAAACTTTGTATCTGGTGGTGATTTGGTGCAACTATTTGACTTAGCCCCTTAGTTGCTCATGTATTTTACATTCAGTGTACAGCTTGATGTGTTTGACATTTCTCGCCAGACTAGAAATGAAAATTCCCAATGGATATTTATTCTAGCTCTCCACTTGGCCTAGGTTAATGTGACTCATTCCCTTCTAGCTGACAAAAGCTAGAGAAGCTAGTATTGAGTACTCATTCCATTTAGCAACCATAATGGTTTTGGTTTGCATCATTTGCATCAGACGTAGAGTTACTGTTTTAGTTTGTATCATCTTCATACTTACATGTAGCGGCCTTGTCCAGTTATTGACAGTGTGTCGACTCACTTTCTCATCCTGCTTGAAATAACTTATTGCCTCTCTGTTTGATGTTTGCCTGGTAATTTTACCTTGATTCCATCATTATATACTCTCCTATCAGTCTTATCATTAGACCATTTTCTTTTACCATGAGACATGCGATTTGTTGAGTTTTCTTGGGTGGATTGAGATTGTCAATTTATTTTTCCATGGTATCATGTGAGGGGTTATGTTTGTTTGAGTTGATGGTTGCAATTAGCAGCAGTATAACTATTTGGCACAGGGAGGGCAGTAGATAAAGCTGGGATAAATTCTCGGATTTACTCGCATTAGTTCGTATGGTATACTCAGCACGTTTTATTGACCACCTAATGGTTTGGTAAACAGGTGGATACAAACGGTAAAGGAGTACTAGATTATGCCGAATTTCTAGCTGTCTCTCTTCATCTGCAAAGGATGGCAAATGATGAGCACCTTCGGCGGGCCTTCTTATTCTTTGACAAGGATGGCAATGGTTACATCGAGCCGGACGAGCTTCGAGAGGCTCTGAAGGATGACGGAGCAGCTGATAGCATGGAAGTTGTGAATGACATACTGCAAGAAGTTGACACCGATAAGGTGACGATTCCCTTGTACTACCTCGTAAAGCCAGCATCGTTTCTGATTGACTAAAAGATGGTCTGCTTTTCTTGGCATCAACTGTAGGATGGCAAAATTAGCTACGACGAATTCGTGGCGATGATGAAGACGGGCACAGACTGGAGAAAGGCATCACGGCACTACTCGAGAGGCAGATTCAACAGCCTTAGCATGAAGCTTGTGAAGGACGGTTCCGTCAAATTGGGCGTGGAGTAAAAAACATGGTGTTTATTTGTGCATGTAGTTAGGCATTTGGGCCCCACTAAGCAGCAGCTCCTTTAGTTTTTGTCATGGTCGTTTTGCGTGGAAATTTAGATAGGTGGAACCCCCCCTGATTGGCTTACATGTGTAATTAGTTCTCGTGGATGAGTGGCAATGGCACGCGCGTGGTGACTGGTGAGCGATGTGCCAAGAGCATTGCGCCTGCTTTCTGAACTACTGATGCCAAGTGTTGTACTCCCTCTGTTCACTTATATAAGACGTTTTAGCAAATTCAGACAGTGTACTAAACAGTTCAAACCCAGCTGTCTGAAACGCCTTATAAAAGCGAACGGAGGGAGTACAATGTTTTGCCGCACACAAATACAGTTTCTAGATTTGGTGTAGATGTGTCTGAAATAAGATGTGCCGGCTCAGTATCTCGGAGGTGTTGATACAGGTATGTGTGTGCATTCATAGAATTGGGTGTATGTGCGTGTATGTTAGCATCTATGACTGTGCTGTGTTAAAAAGAAGGTGCTGCCGTGTTCTCTGAAAAAAAAAGCAGTGTGCTAGCGAAAGAGACGCGACAATGTGCACCTAATACACAAGGTACAAATAATAGCAGATGCCGGAGACAATGTGCACCTAGTACACAAGGTACAAATAATGGCAGATGCCGTTCCATTTTCACTCAAGTTGTTCTTGTGCACCTAGTACACAAGGTACAAATAATGGCAGATGCCGTTCCATTTTCACCCAAGTTGTTCTTCTCCGATCGATGCTTTCGTAACCCATAAGCAGGGGACCGATACCATGCCGCAGGAGTTAAAAAAACCACGTCCGAAGCAGGGTTTCGCAATGCCGCTGGATGATCAGAACCCAGAAGTCGAGCATCAGCAGCGGAGCATCATAATAGGTAGTAGGGTGGGAGTGCTAGCAGGACGAAGAGTGATGCCGTTGAATTCGGGGGACAAGATCAAGCCGGGAGGCTCACGGCTCTATTATGTTAGTAAGCGTTTTTAGTAAGCGCATGCGGCCGGAGGTCAAAAACGCAACAGCAACAGCAAACAAAATGCATATATCCCAACCCGGTTCTGTCGCTCCCCCCTCCCCCCCGCCGCCGGAATAATAAACCAGTGCGGCGGCGGCGGCGGCGGCCCCGCTTTCCGCCACGGCATCATATAAAATATATCATCGTCTTTTGGTTTGGCGATCGCAACCCCCCGGATCGGCGGGACCTGTCGTGTGGTGCCGCCCGCGCACAGCGCCGTGGGCGGCTACGTGGAGCGCCTGCGCGGCACACACGCCTGACACTTGGTCGTCGAAAAAGCGGCCGGAGATAGACAGATAGTAGATCATTAGATAGATATCCGGGGCGAGCTACGTGGCCAGATCCACGGACCCTGGCTGCCCTAGAAATAGATTAGTGTCGTTGTAGAGTGAGCCACGTAAAACGATCAGGCTGATCAGGTCGGGGTCGCTGTCGCCCCGAGTTTGTTCCACCAGCTGCATTGCGCCTCAAGAGCGGCGATCCGCTGGCTGGATCGACGCGATTGTGATCCCGCGCGTGGCCGATAGCGAGGCGAAAGATACGGAGCACAGCAGCAGCAGCAGCAGAGAATTCGGGGCGATGGCGCGTGCGGCGCGCCGCTAAATCGCCGGCGGGGGAAAGCGCCGCGTCGCGTCGGCAGCGCGTCTCCCTCCGTTCGCACCAACGGACTGACGGCTGGCGGTGCCCCGCGCGCGTTTGCGGCGCTGCACCGGCCGGGCGTACATCCACGTGCGTGAAATGTGACGGGAAGAAGATCGGCCGCTCCTACCTGCTCCTGCTCGCGGCTGCGGGAGAGCGACGCGGCTGCCCCATTGCGGCGGGGATACGGCGCGGCGGCGATGATGCCCCCTGCCGACAGTTGGAGACTGCGGGTCTCGTCGTGTTGTGCCTACGTGGTGGGTTTGTCAGGGCAGGGCGGGGCGCATGATTAATCAGTCTCCCCAATCATGCAATGGGACCTTCATTAACTGAAGAAACAGCGGCTTTGTGTTTGTGGACGGGGGCCGACCTGGCCGGCCGGCCGGCCTTGATCGCCCCAGCCTCCCAGTTTTTTTTCTTTTAGGGGACCTCCCAGGGTTTTTTAGGGTTTGTCTATAAGCACTTGGCCCTACAGAAATCGAAGCAAATTTTTCTGCCCCAGTCCCAACAAATAAACAGATTGTTTTCTTATTTATTATTAAAAACGCAAAAAAAAAACATACTACTCCTAAGGGCATCTTCAAGGCTGACCCGCAAATATGCTTAGCATCCATCCACGGACCAGTCCGCGGAAACTGATGCGGAAGCTGGCGGTTCAGCACTGCCCGCATACATCCCGTCCCAAATATTTTTTAGCCCGCACACTTAACTAGCCGCATATGTCTATGAAGAAAAATAATTAAGTATAGGAAAAAAAATCCCAAACCAACTCACTATTGGCCCACCATAAGAAACTGGGCTAGAATCATCACTTTTAGTGAGCCTTTTTCTGGCCAACTGGGTTAGAGATAATGTTGATAAAGATAGCCCACGAAGGATAGATACTGTTAACCAGATAGTAACCCATGTTGTACTTATGCCCATTAACAGTATAATAGCATGGAGGAGCTTTTCATTCAGTTAGTCTCGCAAACAACGGTGATCGCTGCAGCACACTGATGTCATTCTGAGACCTGGACATGCAGCAGCTTCAAGAATGATGGTGTGCTTCTTAACATGCCCGTGATATTGCCCTTGTAGAGCTTTCGGGGAGTTCTTTCATTTTTCAATGCATGCAGTCAAGAGATCCGAGCAAACCTGACAACCCTCTTGCTTCCGAGATTGCCAAGAGCCTCTCGGTGTCCGTGACATTTGGTTCTTTCAGGTATTGAGGTACAAACACCGAGACCACGACAGTTGAGGACCTGACCATGGCATCTCCGCATGTGCTCTCACACATTCATAGGTACTCGTCCCATGAATCAACGGCCGTGCCTTATGCAAGAATCTGCAATGTGGCTGTGCACTTCTGGTAACCAGAGAATCCAACCCTTTCGACGGCGTCCTTCTTCAAGATGAAGTAGTCATAAAAACCCGACCCCCATAGTAGAGACGATCGCAGACATTTTTGCGCATCTGAAACCGCCGACGAAAATTGTTCGCAAAGAGGGTATCGGGAGCAAAGTAGTCAGACATCAGTGTCAAATGCCCGCGCGCCCTGTTGCGCACGAGCACTTGATGACCCTTGATCGATCCCTTGAAATTGGGAACATGTGTTTCCGTGCGCACCACGTCTGCAAGGACTGCCTACATCACCGCCGTCTCATTCGTGTAGCCCTCCTCGTCGGACGAGCAGTTTAACGACTCAACATAGTGCTCGTATATATGTACTCCATACCCAAATCCATTGCTTCAAATAAGAAAGGCCAAAAAATTTAGCACGGGCATTTCACCGAGCAGTTGCAAGGCATGGTGAGTACCGTAGGAGCCCGCGCGGTGGTTGGAGGAGAGGTGTGGAATGGTTGCGGAGAAGTAGTGGCTTGGATCCTGGGTGTACAGCTGGAGGTTACAGACCCGTCGAGTACCGACAAGGGTGTGCCTGGGCGGCCGGGGTGGTTGAGCGGCGGCGAAGGCAAGAGAGAAAAAGGGAAATAGAGAATATGGGAGGTGGAGGCGCGTTGTCTAGGAGGGTTTTGGGTGGGCCGAGGGTGTCGGAGTCCTACGTGTGTGCTGTCCGGACTTCGGCAAAGTCCCCAGCTTGTCTTGGGTTTGCTAGTAAAAATACGTCCGGACCGCTCAACGGACTGATACAGACCCGCCATAGGGCATCTACAACGGAGGCTCTTAGACCAGGCGCTAGGGTTCGATTCCCAGCCGTTACGGTCTAATCCCGTTCGATGCTGGGATCTTGGCTAGCGTCGATGCCAACTGAGTCGCAGCAGTGATGGTGGGTGTCGGTGTCAAAACCGGTGGATCTCGGGTAGGGGGTTCCGAACTGTGCGTCTAGGCCGGATGGTAACAGGAGGCAAGGGACACGAAGTTTTACCCAGGTTCGGGCCCTCTCGATGAAGGTAAAACCCTATGTCCTGCTTGATTAATATTGATGATATGGGTAGTACAAGAGTAGATCTACCACGAAATCAGAGAGGCTAAACCCTAGAAGCTAGCCTATGATATGATTGTTGATGTGTATGTTGTCCTACGGACTAAAAACCCTCCGGTTTATATAGACACCGGAGAGGGTTAGGGTTACATAGAGTCGGTTACAATGGTAGGAGATCTGAACATCCGTATCGCCAAGCTTGCCTTTCACGCCAAGGAAAGTCCCTTCCGGACACGGGACGGAGTCTTCAATCTTGTATCTTCATAGTCTAGGAGTCCGGCTATCCGAACACCCCCTAATTCAGGACTCCCTCAGTAGCCCCTGAATCAGGCTTCAATGACGACGAGTCCGGTGCACAGATTGTCTTCGATATTGCAAGGCGGGTTCCTCCTCCAAGTACTTTATAGAAGATTGTAAACACAAAGATAGTGTCCGGCTCTGCAAAATAAGTTTTCCACATATTGCCATAGAGAGAATAATATTTACACAAATCTAATCTGCTGACATATTCCGTAGTGCGACACACCACGACCAAGCTTTTGTCCGAGTCGTTTCATTATCCCACCTCAGCGCGTCATGCGAGGCGGTTTCCTTGGCACGTCTTGTCAAAGCAGAGATCGTGTCCCCTTATTCCGGGATTCTCATCGATACGGGCGTGGGTAACCCAACCGCTTCTAGGACTCCTAGATCATAGGCAAGTCCAAACGAACACGGAGAGGACGCTCGATATCCACCCTCTTTATAAAGGGACGAGGCCTTTTATTTTTCCCTCCCGTGCTCAATCGAATCCTTCCCCCACCTCAAGCTCAAACGCCCAAAGTTCAGGTCAGGTGCTCCGAACCTTCAGTCATGTCCGGATCTAGCCTTCAAGGCCGATGGGTGCCTTCTTCCGTCACGGAAGAAGACGTCAAAAAGTTGAGGGAGGCCAGATATCTGACCGCCGAGATTCTGCATCGGCTGCCTCCCCGGGGGCAGGCCGTCCCCTCCCCCGAACCCAACGAGAGCGTCGTGTTCGTCTCCCACTCCCTCCGAGGTCTAGGCCTTGCATTGGATCCTTTTGTCAGGGGCTTGATGTTTTACTACGAGCTAGATTTCCATGATCTAGCTCCGGACTCCTTTCTTCATATCACGACATTTATTGTTGTGTGCGAGGCCTTCCTCCGGGTTACCCCTCACTTTGGCCTATGGCTCAAGACCTTTGAAGTAAAAGTGAAGATGATCGAGGGGCAACATGCGGAGTGTGGAGGCGCCTCAATACACAAGATGACGGGAGCTGCATGGCCCAAAGGTTCCATTCCAGAGGTGTCTGAATTATGGCAACAGGAGTGGTTCTACATCACGGCTCCTAGAAGTGCCAAGTGGGCGGCCGTCCCCGTTTTCCGCCCGGGCCCTCCTCCACAACTGATGTCATGGATTAGCAGAGGATTGAGCTGGGGTCCAGCCAAGGACGTGCCTATACTGCAAAGCCGCATTCAAGATCTCTTTAATGGAGATTTCGGTTTGGTCGCGGTAACACAAGTTATGCTGGTTCGTCAAGTCCAGCCTTGCAAACGCCGGCCTCTTCGCTTGTGGGAGTTCAATCCCGAGGGACCGCGCGCCATTCAAAATTTCCTCGGCCTGACGCACGAGGAGATGTACAAGTCGTTCTTCGGACCTCAAGTGGAGTGTCCGGAAATCACCGAGGATGTGGGCCTGAGTAGCAACCGCGCCGCCGAACAGGTAAGGCGTCTTCCAACCGAGCGTACTACCTCTCCTTTGATGCGAAGTTATTTATGAGAGTTTGCTTTTTGACCAAGACTGGCTAACGAAGGCGAAGTTGATTCGGTGCTCGCCCCCCCTTCCTGAGGGTTTGGAAAATCCGATATTGGAAAAGATGCTCCAGCTCGCACCTTGCCCGGAGCCCTTGAAGGAAAATGCGGGCGGTCGCGGGCCCCAAACGCTGGCCGCTCTAGCCGAGGGAGCGAGCGTCTCCGTGAAGGAAGACGACCAGAAGAGGAAAAGGATTGCTTCTGGGGATTCGGAAGCCAAAGCTTCCAAACGGGAGAAGAAGTCTCCCACAGAGGGTCCCACCCCGGGGGGTGCGGTTGCCGCACAAAGTCCGCGGAGGGATCAATTCTCCCACGAGTCGTAAGTGACCCAAAATACCTTAATAGTACAGATATGTCGTCTTTTCTTCTGAGAAGATAACCACTGCATGTATCTTTGCAGTTCGGGCCTTAGCCCCTCTCAAATGAGCTCGTCTTCGGGGGATCTTCTTCCAGAGATGATGGAGAGCGAAATGCCTCCTCTGGACTCCTCCGCTCCGGAAGTGGGCGACCCTGAAGTGTCATCGCGGAGGGCCTCTCCGAGTCCAGCAAGGCCAGAAGATAATCCCGTCGACCCCCGAAGTTCCCAGTGTCCGGCTCCCGAAGAGAGCAGACAAACGAGCCCGTCGCCGTCTAGTGTGCGGTCGGATGTCCTGAGGGAGTTGGTGGGGCGAGCGGCCATCTCAGATGAACACCGTGTGCTGATGAATACGGTGATGGAGAGAATCTTGTCCGCCGAAAGTGGATTGCATAAAGCTTTTATGAGTCTACTGACAGGTTTTGAGGTACGTAAAATAATGTATGATAGTCCTGTACATGCTAAGTGTGCCCTGTGTAGATAGTAGCCCCTGAGACTCTGGTTGTCATTGGGAACGATGACGATCAGAGGATCATAATCCCAGGTAGTAACCATACTGCTTTTATGAGCAGGTGATGGAAGCTCCGGTGGCTAGCCGGACTAGCGAGTTTGCCCATTTAAAACGGCAGTTGGATGCGGCAGACGCCGACATCGAGCTTGTTAACAAAAGGCTTGACAAGGCGCAGGGTAGGTGTTATTATCCGGTAAACGCCGCATAGTAAGAGCAGCATAAAGCCAGTATATTTAACATGTTATTACTGCAGATGGAGCTGCCACTGTTGAAGCCTTGCGGGCGGAACTTGCCCGAGCCAAGGAACAAGCGAGATTGGGTAATGCGGCTGCTTTGAAGGCGGCCGAAGAGTTGCGGGCCGAGAAGATCGCGCATGGCGAGAGCCGGGATAAGATGGCCAATATGGCCGTAGAATTAAAAGCCGCCGTTGACCGTTGCCGGGCTCTTGAAAAGGAAAACCAGGCAAAGGCATCGGACCTTGAGAAGGTTGCTGCAACGGGCAAAGACCTCCGCTCTGCTATGAGGGCAAAGAAGGAGGAGCCGCGGGAAGTCGGGGATATTGTAGCCGGGAAATCCTTTATGCTGCAGAGGAAGTTCAGAGATTCACGGTATGCCCCTCTGGATCGGTTGTGGAGTTCGGAGGATGTGTATATGGATTTGGCGGCGAGCGTTGCCGATGCGGCCAAATACTTCCAGAGTCAGACGGACCGTGAAGTAGACTAGCTGTTTTGGAAACGATTCCTTTCTCCCGAGCGTCCGCTTTCATTGACGGACCAATTAGCTGAATGGGCCGAACTAAATAGGTTGTCCGGACTCTCCATGAGGTCTGTTGTGGATCAGCTATGGCCGGGAAGGTCGAAACCGAGCAGCTATTTCAGCTTGGTGCAGCAGTTCCTTGACGTGGTGCCGCGCATAAATGCGATGAAGAGGTCGGCGTGCATAGAAGGCGCACAAATGGCCTTTGCACGTGCTAAAGCATACTGGGCAGAGATGGATGCTACCACTGTTGCAGCACAGGATTCGACCATAGGTCGAAGGTGCTCGTTTGATAGAGACCCAGTGCTCAAAAAATATTATGTTTGAGTGACATGTAATCTCATTGTAAGCGAAATGCTTTTATAAATTTTCATAAGGCTACTTTTATACTTTTGCCTGAAAGTAATGTGATGCCTCCTGGGCGGCCGTTTATGTATACATGTGTATAACCTGAAAGATTGCAGTCGTCGGCTTCAACCCCCACGCATATAATGCGGAGGTGTTCGCAGAAACACGCGTTCACACTTAACCCAACGTCTTGATCCTATTAAGGAGGTGATAGCGGAGCGAGCGAGGCAACCGGACTATAATGCTTTAACACTTTCACTTAGCCATAGGAGTTTGACAGTGGGGCTACTAGATAGCCCCTGGTGGCTCCGCACTCTCCCGATCCCGGGGTGCGTATATGCCTGGCCGGAAAGCGGCCCTTCGTTAAGGCGGAGGAATTCTAACATTCCCATGGGTCATCGAGTGGTTGACTAGTCTCGCGCTAGATCATGACAGTCAGTTTTCGGCTTTCTCTACTAAGGTGCTCGTCCGGATGAACCAGGGCACAATCGCACAAGTTCTCCTGGTGCTACCTTAGCCGGTAAAGTGGAACGTAAGGCACCAAAACACAGGAGCCGGGCAAACCCAACATTTGACCAAAGACAATGATTCGGAGCTGATGCATATAGGGCCAAACTCGCGACGCCGAACACTCCCTAAGGTATTCGGTCTTTGTGGTATAAACCGGGCCTAAATAACGGCCTTCGTAAGAAGCCCCTTATGTCCAGGTACGTGCATTGGTCTGGCGTGGCCACATGCCAAGACGTTAGCATCCTTCTCAACGATGGATATGTATCAACAAGAGACAGTAAAAAAGGTTTACGCAGGGTCTTAATCTAAAAAGAATCCTTGGAGCGGATCCCTGCTGCACGTCTGCGCCTGTGTCTCCGTTGTGTCATATCCTGGACGGGTGTGGCACAATGATCGTCTGTAAAAGAGAGGAATTTAGGTGAAAAAGGTTGTCGTGCAAAAAGATAACTAAAGAAACTATGCATAATTCAAGATGAGGAGGAATGGCCACATGTCTGCGCGCATTGAGCCCCTTGTAAATAGGGGTGTGACCATTTATTCGGTATAAGTAGCAGTGCGGGACTCGATTAGTTGTGTCTAAGGTCTTGACGACCTATGGGGCGCTTTGGCTAGTCCGGGCGCCTTTAGTGTGTGGCTGCCAAGGCAGCCTCACTCTCTTCGGCGCACAGAGATCGCTTGATATTTCCGTGCACTGAAATGATGCCACGTGGACCGGGCATCTTGAGTGTGAGGGAGGCGTAGTGTGGTATTGCATTAAAGCGAGCAAAATCTTCGCGCCCGAGCAGTGCTTGATAGCCACTTTGAAACGGAGCGATGTGGAAGGTTAAATGCTCGCTACGGAAGTTATCGGGGGAGCCGAATATAACTTGTAGTAGGAGGGAGCCCATACAACGAGCCCCTGGGCCTGGCGTTACTCCTTTAAAGGCAGTATTGCTATGGCGAATTTGTGTTGGGTCTAACCCCATCCCGCGGATTGTATCCTGGTATATTAGGTTTAGGCTGCTGCCGCCGTCCATCAAGACTCGTGTGAAGTGATATCCGCCAATTACTGGGTCTAATACCAAGGCAGCCCATCCTGCGTGTCGGATACTTGCTGAGTAATCGCGATGGTCGAAAATAATCGGTTGAGACGACCATTGGCAGGACTTCGCGGTGACAGGCACTTGGGTATATTTTCCTGGGGGTGCCGCATTGTTTTTTCCCTTGATCATGTGTAGTACGTTTACTGTTTTGACTTCTGGTGGGAATATCTTTTGTTCCCTAGTGTCTTGTTTGGGAGGCTCGTCCTCGTCTTCACTTGGTGTATCCTCCCCCTTGTGTACGGTGTTGAGCTTGCCGGACAGCTTGAAGACCCAACATTCTCTGTGGGTATGATTAGCGGGCTTGCTAGGGATACTATGTATCTGACATACCTGGTCCAGAATTTTGTTGAGGCTGGACGGTTCATCCCTCGTGCCTTTAGTGGGCGGCTTTTGACCTGGCCGAGAGACTTTGAATCCGGCGTTTACTGTCGTGCCCTTCGTGCTGTCTTCTTTATTCCGGCGTTTGTTATTGCTGTTGCGCCGTGATTTCCCGTTTCCATCTCTAACTTCAGATGTGTTGGGATCGCTAGTGCTGCATCTGGCTAGCCAGCTGTCCTCACCCGCGCAAAAGCGGGTCATGAGGTTTGTTAATGCGGCCATTGTTCTCGGCTTATTTTGGCCGAGGTGTCTGGTGAGCCATTCGTCACGGACGCTATGCTTGAAAGCCGCTAAGGCTTCGGCGTCCGGACAGTCGACAATCTGGTTCTTTTTAGTGAGAAACCTGTTCCAAAGCTTTCGGGCTGACTCTCCGGGCTGTTGAGTTATATGACTCAAATCGTCCGCATCCGGAGGTCGGACATAAGTTCCTTGAAAATTTGCCCGAAAGGCGTCTTCGAGCTCTTCCCAACTTCCAATGGAGTTTTCGGGGAGGCCTTTGAGCCAGTGACGAGCTGGCCCTTTGAGCTTGAGGGGTAAGTATTTGATGGCGTGGAGATCATCTCCTCGAGCCATATGGATATGAAGGATATAGTCCTCAATCCAAACCCCAGGGTCTGTTGTCCCATCATATGCCTCAATGTTTACGGGCTTGAATCCCTCTGGAAATTCATGGTCCAGCACCTCATCGGTGCAACATAGGGGGTGTGCGGCACCCCTGTAACTAGGTGTACCGCGTTGTTCTGATGCTTGTTGTGTTGCATTGTATGCTGGGGCACGCTTGCGTGGTCCATAGATGGATCTTGTTGCGCCGTCCTTTGGGTGCGAGCCCTCGCGTGGGTCGCGTGATGTATTGTGAGCGGCATTGTATGCCGTTCTGTGTTGATAGAGGGGTCGTCTATCCGACCAGGTGGTTGCTTTGATATTTGGTTGTGGGGGGTTGGGGGCCTCCTCATCGAATTCGGGTAGCAGCTTCCGCTTTGGGTAGCTCTTTGAGGGGCGATCGTCGCCGTACATTGCTGCTGTATTAAGTATTTTACTCCATCTGAATTGGAGTTTGTTTTGCGCGGCCTTGAGCCTTCGCTTCTGCTTTTTAAGGCTCCTTGCTGTGGCAACGAGCCTTTCACGGGCATTCTGATGCTCCGGGTGCCTGTCCGGCGTTATGTCGTCCGGACCATTATCCCTGATAGGATTTGTTTATTCGGTTTGAATATCCGGATTGCCGTTGTCCGGCAGCGGTTCGCCCTGCTCCAGCGTTGGGTCTGTGTGATCGCTATTTCTGTCGAGGCGGGATTTGGGGCGGTGCTTGCGTCGCCGTTTTGACTGCTTTTCGAGGGAACATGCCTTCGGTGCATCCTTCCGCTCCTCGTCGTCATCTTTTGGTGCGTCCACCGTGTATACGTCATATGATGAGGTGGCGTTCCAGGGCCCAACAGGCGCTGGTTCTTCATTGTCTCCTTCATCGGCGTCCATACCGTTGATGTCTTCGGAGTCAAAGTCGAGCATGTCGGTTAAATTGTCGACACTGGCTACAAAGTGGGTGGTGGGTGGGCTTTGAATTTCTTCGTTGTCCGTACTCCAACCTTGCTGACCGTAGTCCGGCCAGGGCTCTCCTGATAAGGAGAGAGACTTCAGTGACTTCAGGATATCGCCGAAAGGCGAGTGCTGAAAGATGTCTGCGGCAGTGAACTCCATGATCCGCGCCCAATCGGGTTCGATTGGCTGTGGCGCGGAGGGTTCGGAGTTCGGAGAGGAGTCCGGCTCCTTGGAGTCACGAGCCTCGTAGAGTCACGAGGTGGCGTCCAACCGCCCATCCTCGATCAATGCAGTTGGCTCCGAACTGAGGATCGGAGCCGGTGCGGGTGCGGCCTCCAGGGCACCGTTCGGCAGCACAGTTAGATCATGCTCGTCATGACAATGCGGCGCGCTCGGTAGTGGCTCGAATCCGTCGAAGATCAAGTCCCCGCGGATGTCAGCCGTATAGTTTAAACTTCCAAATCTGACTTGACGGTCAGTGAGGGAGTCCTGGATTAGGGGGTGTTCGGGTAGCCAGACTATACCTCCAGCCGAACTCCAGGACTATCAAGATACAAGATTGAAGACTCCGTCCCGTGTCCGGATGGGACTTTCCTTGGCGTGGAAGGCAAGCTTGGCGATGCGGATATTCAAGATCTCCTACCATTGTAACGACTTTATGTAACCCTAACCCTCTTCGGTGTCTATATAAACCGGAGGGTTTTAGTCTGTAGGACAACTTCATATACAACAATCATACCATAGGCTAGCTTCTAGGGTTTAGCCTCCTTGATCTCGTGGTAGATCTACTCTTGTACTACCCATGTCATCAATATTAATCAAGCAGGACATAGGGTTTTACCTCCATCAAGAGGGCCCGAACCTGGGTAAAACATTGTGTCCCTTGTCTCCTATTACCATCCGGCCTAGACGCACAGTTCGGGACCCCCTACCCGAGATCCGCCGGTTTTGACACCGACATTGGTGCTTTCATTGAGAGTTCCTCTGTGTCGTCGCTTTCAGGTCCGATGGCTTCTTCGATCATCAACCACGATGCAGTCCAGGGTGAGACTTTTCTCCCCGGACAGATCTTCGTCTTCGGCGGCTTCGCACTGCGGGCCAACTCGCTTGGTCACCTTGAGCAGATCGAAAGTTACGCCCCTGGCCATCAGGTCAGGTTTGGAAGCCTAAACTACACGGCTGACATCCGCGGGGACTTGATCTTCGACGGATTCGAGCCACAGCCAAGCGTGCCGCACTGTCTTGATGGGCATGATATAGCTCTGCCGCCGAATAGCGCCTTGGAGGCCGCACATGCATTGGTTCCGACCATTGATTCGGAGCCCACTGCGCCAATCGAGGATCAGCGGTTGGACGCTGCCTCAGGGGCTGCGATCTCAGAGGCGATCGAGCCGAACTCCAACCTCGCACTCCACATGGCCCATGACTCCGAGAAGCCGGATTCCTCTCCGAACTCCGAGCCCCCCGCGCCCCCGCCGATCGAATCCGATTGGGCGCCGCCGCGGATATCTTTCAGCACTCGCCCTTCGGCGACATCCTGAATTCTCTAAAGTCTCTCTCTTTATCAGGAGAGCCCTAGCCGGACTACGGCCAGCAAGGTTGGGATATGGACGATGAAGAAATTCAAAACCCACCCACCACCCACTTCATAGCCACTGTCGACGACTTAACCGACATGCTTGACTTCGACTCCGAAGACATCGATGGCATGGACGATGATGCAGGAGACGAACAAGAACCAGCACCTGTAGGGCGTTGGAAGGCCACCTCGTCATATGACATATATATGGTGGACACTTCAAAGGATGGAGATGGCGATGGAACAGCGGTGGACGATACCTCTAAGAAACAGCCCAAGCGCCAGCGTCAGCGGCGCCGCTCTAAATCCCGCCAAAGCAAAAACGGTGATTCCAGCATGGGAGATAATACTACTCCGGATAGCACCGAAGAACACCCCCTCCAGCAAAATTCGGCACAGGAGGACAGAGAAGCCAGCCCTCACGAGAGGGCGGCGGACCAAGAGGTTGAGGACGATAATTATACGCCTCCGTTCGAAGACGAGGCAAGCCTCGATGACAACGAGTTCGTCGTACCAGAGGATCTTGCCGAACATGAACGTTTTAAACGCAGGCTCATGGCCACGGCAAGCAGTCTCAAGAAAAAGCGGCAACAACTTAGAGCTGATCAGGATTTGCTAGCTGACAAATGGACTGAAGTCCTTGCGGTCGAAGAGTATGAACTCGAACGCCCCTCCAAGAGTTACCCAAAGCGCAAGTTGCTACCCCAACTAGAGGAGGAAGCACCTACATCACCAGCGCATGACATGGCCGACCGGCCACCTCGTGGCCGCGATAGAGAGGCCTCTTGGCCCTCCACTCAAGCCATGCCCCGGCACCGCGTCAAGCATACTAAGGCACGGGAAAATGCGCCCGACCTGCGCGACATCCTGGAGGACAAGGCAAGGCAAACAAGATCGATCTATGGATCGCACAGGTGCCCCACGGCACGTGACGGTGATCGTCACTCCGGACGCAATGAATCCGGCCGGGCCGAACTCAACAGACAAAGCTCCTTCGAGCTGCGTCGTGATATAGCCCAATACAGAGGCGCCGCACACCCACTATGCTTCACAGATGAAGTAATGGATCATAAAATCCCTGAGGGCTTCAAACCCGTAAACATCGAATCGTACGATGGCACAACAGATCCTGCGGTATGGATCGAGGATTATCTCCTTCATATCCACATGGCCCGCGGCGATGATCTACACGCCATCAAATACCTCCCACTCAAACATAAGGGACCGGCTCGGCATTGGCTTAACAGCTTGCCAGCAAACTCAATCGGTTCTTGGGAGGACCTGGAAGCCGCATTCCTTGACAACTTCTAGGGCACTTATGTGCGACCACCGGACGTTGATGACCTAAGCCACATAATTCAGCAGCCAGAAGAATCGGCCAGTCAATTCTGGACACGGTTCCTAACAAAGAAAAACCAGATAGTCGACTGTTTGGACGCAGAGGCCTTAGCGGCCTTCAAGCATAATATCCGTGACGAGTGGCTGGCCCGGCACCTGGGACAGGAAAAGCTGAAATCTATGGCAGCCCTCACGACACTCATGACCCGCTTTTGCGCGGGAGAAGACAGCTGGCTAGCTCGCAGTAACAACTTAACCAAGAACACTGGTAATTCGAATACCAAGGACAAAAGTGACAGGTCGCATCGGAACAAACAAAAGCGCCGCGTTAACAGGGACATCAACGAGGATACGACAGTTAATGCCGGATTCCGAGGCTACAAATCCGGTCAACGGAAACAGCCATTCAAAAGAAAAACCCAGGGCCCGTCCAGTTTGGACCGAATACTCGACCGCTTGTGCCAGATACATGGCACCCACGAAAAGCCAGCCAATCACACCAACAGGGATTGTTGGGTGTTCAAGCAGGCAGGCAAGTTAAGAGCCAAAAACAAAGACAAGGGGCTGCATAGCGACGACGACGAGGAGCCCAGGCCGCCGAACAACAGTGGACAGAAGGGATTTCCCCGGCAAGTGCGGACGGTGAACATGATATACGCAACCCACATCCCCGAGAGGGAGCGGAAGCGTGCGTTACGGGACGTATATGCGATGGAGTCGGTCGCCCCAAAGTTCAACCCATGGTCCTCCTGCCCGATCACCATTGATCGAAGGGACCACCCCACTAGCATCCGTCACGGCGGCTTCGCCGCATTGGTTCTAGATCCAATCATTGACGGATTTCATCTCACAAGAGTCCTCATGGACGGCGGCAGCAGCCTGAACCTGCTTTACCAGGATACAGTGCGAAAGATGGGCATAGATCCCTTGAGGATCAAGCCCACCAAAACAACCTTTAAAGGCGTCATACCAGGTGTAGAAGCCAACTGTACAGGCTCAGTTACACTGGAAGTAGTCTTCGAATCTCCGGATAAGTTCCGAAGCGAGTAGTTAATCTTCGACATAGTCCCGTTCCGTAGTGGCTATCACGCACTGCTCGGGCGAACCGCATTCGCAAAATTCAACGCGGTACCGCACTATGCATACCTCAAGCTCAAGATGCCAGGCCCTAGAGGAGTAATCACGGTCAATGGGAACACTGAATGCTCCCTCCGAACGGAGGAGCACACGGCATCGCTCGCAGCAGAAGTACAAAGAAGCCTCTCTAGGCAGTTCTCCAGTTCGGCCTTCAAAAAGCCGGACACTGTCAAGCGCGCCCGGAGTACCCTACAACAAGACCGCCTGGCACATTCCGAGCTAGCGTAGCAATGCGGCCCCAACCCTAGCCCTCGCGATATAGCGAAACCAGCGCTTCACGTACATAACTACACTCTTGAAATACCATGGGCACAGGGGAAGGGGCACTATCACGGCACGCCCGAAATACGACTTAAACCGCACCAGGGGCTGCCGGATTCCTTCTTTTTTTCTCTTACTCTCAGGACTCCATACTTCGGACGACCCGTTCGGCAATTCAACTGCCGCAGAAACGATGCAAGATCCAGGGAAGCAGACAAGCCACGCCGCATTATGGAACTCCCAGGTGGTCTCCATTGCGAGCAGCATACCTGTTTTTTAATACAATTCCACGGCCTGCCCCTGGCCAGGACATGTTAAATAGTCCAATTTATTTTGCTTATCGCACTATTTGTATCGTTCCGCTTTCATAGCAGCCTTTCTATAAACAATGCATAGCTTTTTTCTATTTTTTGCATTACCCTCTTTTTATATATATGTTTATTAATAACATGCTGCATCCGTACACCGTGGTACGGCAAAATACGCCAGGGGCTTCAGTACCCATCAATATGGCGTGATAAGTCCGTCCACTTTCACAAGTGCGGCACCCCGAACTTATAGCACTATATGCATCGGCTCCGAATCATGATTTGGGTCAATAGTTGGGTTTTCCCGGCTCCTATGTTTTGGTGCCTTATGTTCCGCTATATCGGCTAAGGTAGCACTAGGAGAACCACTGTGATTGTGCCCCAGTTGAGCTGGGCCGAGCACCTCAGTGGAGAAAGCTAAAACTGACTGTCATGATGAGGCGAGAGACCGGTCGCTGTTCGAGAGGTTTTTCGAGTCCTTAAAGGCTTATGCCGCTTCAAGCGAGGAACCGGCTTTGTCCGGCCAAGGCGTGGATAGCGCACCAAACTCGGTCTTCCGAATACTAGGGGCTTCGCCGAAATTTAAAATTATAGAGTTCTATGGCTAAGTGAGAGTGTTCAAGCATTATAGTCCGATTGCCTTGTTCGTTGTGCTGACCGCCTCCCTCGACGGACCCAATCATGGGAAAAAGAGCGCTCAGGTTTATTCCGAACACCCCAGCACTAGTGGCATGGGGGCAGAAGCCGATGACTGGTCATCTCTCAATTTTTTGATAAACGGCCGCACAGAAAGTAATATTTTAAATTCAAGCATTGCTTAGCGCATATGAACAAGTTTTTAGAGCACAGGATAACATGAACGAGTTCATTCAAAAATTACATCCTTGGTACATTCATCCGCCACAAGGCGGGCACCATCAAGAACATCCTTGTAATAGTTCTCGGGCTTGCCATGCTCCTTCCCCAGCGGCGGCCCGTCCTTCACAAGCTTCTCACCGTCCAGCTTACCCCAGTGCACCTTTGCACGGGCAAGGGCCCTACGGGCACCTTCGATGCAGACGGAGCGCTTGATGACCTCGAGCCTTGGACAAGCCTCCACCAGCCGCCGCACCAGTCCGAAGTAGCTCTCAGGAAGGGCCTCTCCAGGCCACAGCCGAACTATGAAGCCCTTCAGGGCCTGTTCGGCCGCCTTGTGGAGCTCGACCAGCTGCTTCAGCTGGTCGCTCAAGGGCACAGGGTGTCCGGCCTCAGCGTACTGAGATCAGAACATCTTCTCCGTCGAGCTGCCTTCCTCGGCTCGGTAGAATGCGGTGGCATCGGATATGATGCGAGGAAGGTCTGCGAATGCCCCTGGAGAGCTCCGGATTCGGGTAAGTAACAAGCAGTTTACTTTTATATGTCTGCTTTGCATATAGAATGCCTTACCCGCCGCTATCTTTTTCACCACATCCAATTCCTGGAGGGCCTTCTGGGCTTCAGCCTTGGCAGATTTGGTAGTTTTAAGGGCCGCAGCAAGCTCGGACGCTCGCGTCTTCGAGTCGAGCTCCAAACTCTCATGTTTTTGCATGAGAACCTGAAGCTCTTGCCGCACCTTGCCGACCTGCGCCTCAAATTTCTCCCGCTCGGCGCGCTCCGTGGCCGCTTTCTTCTCGGCCTCGGACAGCGCCTGCTTGAGGGTCGCTACCTCAGTTGTGGCCCCTACAATAAGCAGTATACTCCTGTCATTTTTTGCAATTGCGCCTCCCTATAGGCATTTTTTCTATACGGTATCTCTTACCTTCTTTCTCCTCGAGCTGACATTTGGCAAGGCCGAGCTCTTGCTTGGTCCGCTCGAGGCCCTGCTTCAGGGCACCCACCTCCGCAGTCAGTGCGGCGGTGGCCAGCAGCGAAGCCTGCATACGTATATTGACTCCTTTTTAGTTAGACTCCTGCGATATTTAATAGATCCTCTATTCGGCTTTTCTTTCCGAACGCCAAACAGAGCATCAGGGGCTACTGTCTATACGGTAATATTTTTACATATTTTTACTTACCTCGAAGCCTGTTAGAAGGCTAGCACAAGTTTCAGTCAGTCCGCTTTTGGCGGACCGAACCTTCTGGACCACCGTACTCACGATGGCACGGTGCTCCTCGTCGATGGAGGCGCCCTTAAGCTCCTCCAGCAGATTGTCCGGTTCCTCCGGTTGGACGGAGGACGCCGGCTCAGTAGGCTTGCTCGTCTTGGCAGGAGTTCGCCTACCGCGGTCCGGAACCGTTGATGATTCCAGCGCAGTGTCTGGCTTAAAGCCGGACTTGGAGCCCAGGGGGGTCTTGTCCCCTTCACTCCTGGAGTCTGGGAGGTCGCCCCGCGGCTCCTCCTGGACCACCTCCTCTCGCCCCGGAGCTTGTCGCGATGCCACTTTGGCGTCATCCGTAGCACAGGGGGAAGCAGCGGGCGGAACTGAATTCACGTCCGATGAATCCAGGGAGCCGCTCAATGACTCGTCGAGCCCGTCCTTGGGCGGACTGCATGATTATATCCGATATTAGGGAAAGCTGTGCAACAAAAGAAATATCACGAGTTACTCTGGTATCCGAACACTTACGATCTCGCCGGACGCTTGGCCCTGTTCGGCCACTCCTCTTCGTCCTCGTCGGCGTCGGGGACGTAGTCCGGCGGAGGGGTTTTCCTCTTCTTGGACCCCTCGGCCTCCCCTACTGGGGCGACCTCCCTCTTCTTTCCTCCCCCCGCTGGAGGGGGAGAGGTTTCTTCTTCCTCCTCCTCGTCTTCACGGGAGGAGTGCGTCTCGGACTCGTCGGATGACGAGTCCGACACCACCATATGCCGGGAACTCTTTCGAGTCCCCATGGCCTTCTTCTTCTTGGCCTTCTTCTCCGGCACCACATAAGGTGCCGGAACCAGCAGCTTCTCAAGGAGAGCAGGGGTTGGGTCTTCGGGCAAGGGAGCCGGACAGTTAATCTGTCCGGACTTCTCCCGCCAATCCTGTCAAAGGTAAGGGAGTTTAGATCCCACATAGAGTCAAACTATGAAAAAACTTAACATCCTGTAAAAGATGGAAATATCTTACCTCGCCACCTGGACGCTGCGAGCTAAATCCGCGGTCTTCAGAGGCGGATGTGGGAGCCTCGGCACCTTTGGTTAGCCCCCTCCAGACATCTTCGTACATCGTGTCGAAGAGCCTGCTCAGAGTTCGATGCTGCGCCTGGTTGAACTCCCACAAATTGAAGTCCCATTCTTGACACGGAAGGATCCGGCGGACGAGCATGACCTGGATTACGTTGACAAGCTTGAGCTGCTTGTTCACCAGGGACTGGATGCATTTTTGCAGTCCGATCAACTCTTCTTCGTCGCCCCACGACAAGCTCGTCTCCTTCCAGGACATGAGCCGCGTAGGGGGTCCGGATCGGAATTCAGGGGCTGCGATCCACTTCGGATCGCGTGGCTCGGTGATGTAAAACCATCCTGACTGCCACCCCTTCAAGGTCTCCACAAAGGAGCCCTCGAGCCATAGGACGTTGGCAATTTTGCCCGCCATGGCACCTCCGCACTCCGCCTGGTTGCTGCGCACCACCTTTGGCTTGACGTTGAAGGTCTTGAGCCAGAGGCCGAAATGGGGGCGAATGCAGAGGAAAGCCTCGCACACGACGATAAACGCCGAGATATTGAGGATGAAGTTCGGGGCCAGATCGTGGAAATCTAGGCCATAGTAGAACATGAGCCCGCGGACAAATGGGTGGAGAGGAAAACCCAGTCCGCGGAGGAAGTGGGGAAGAAATACTACCCTCTCATGGGGCCTTGGGGTGGGGAAAAGCTGCCCCTCCTCAGGAAGACGGTGCGCGATGTCTTTAGACAAGTATCCGGCCTTCCTTAACCTTTTGACATGGCCCTCCGTGACGGAGGAGACCATCCACTTGCCTCCCACCCCGGACATTGTTGGAGAGGGTTGAGGTAGGAAGTGCGGGCTTGGGCGCTAGAGCTCGGGTGCGCAGAAGATGGATAGGCAAAGGAGGAAGAAGGCGTAGGTAAAAAGGTGGATCCTTATCCCCTTACATGGGCAGATGCGACTATGTGTCCCCACCAGCCTAGTAAAACTCGCTTGCCTACCAAGCGCCGTGATAAGTTGCGTGGTTGGGTTACCCACGTCCGTATTACCGAGAATCCCGTAAAAAAAGGGGACACGATCTCTGCTTTGACAAGACGTGTCAAGGAAACCGCCTCGCAAAACACGCTGAGGTGGAGAAGTGAAAATGATTCGAATAAAGGCTTGGCCGTAGTGTGATGTCACGCTGCGGAATACGTCAGCAGATTAGATTTGTGTTAATATTATTCTCTCTATGGAAATACGTGGAAGCTTATTTTGCAGAGCCGGACACTACTCTTGGTGTTTACAAACTTTTATGAAGAATTTGGAGGAGGAACCCGCCTTGCAATGCCGAAGACAATCTGCGCGCCGGACTCGTCGTCATTGAAGCCTGGTTCAGGGGCTACTGAGGGAGTCCTGGATTAGGGGGTGTTCGGGTAGCCGGACTATACCTTCAGCCGAACTCCAGGACTATGAAGATACAAGATTGAAGACTCCGTCCCGTGTCCGGATGGAACTTTCCTTGGCGTGGAAGGCAAGCTTGGCAATGCGGATATTCAAGATCTCCTACCATTGTAACCGACTTTGTGTAACCCTAACCCTCTCCGGTGTCTATATAAACCGGAGGGTTTTAGTCTGTAGGACAACTTCATATACAACAATCATACCATAGGCTAGCTTCTAGGGTTTAGCCTCCTTGATCTCGTGGTAGATCTACTCTTGTACTACCCATATCATCAATATTAATCAAGCAGGACGTAGGGTTTTACCTCCATCAAGAGGGCCCGAACCTGGGTAAAACATTGTGTCCCTTGTCTCCTGTTACCATCCGGCCTAGACGCACAGTTCGGGACCCCCTACCCGAGATCCGTTGGTTTTGACACTGACAGTCAGGGGCGTAGCTTTCGATCTGCTCCAGACGGCCAAGTGAATCGGCCCGCAGTGCGAAGCCGCCGAAGACAAAGATCTGCCCGGGGAGGAAGGCCTCACCCTGGACTGCATCGCTATTGATGATCGTAGGAGCCATCGGGCCTGACGGCGACGACACAGAGGAACTCTCTATGAAAGCACCAATGTCGGTGTCAAAACCGGCGGGTCTCGGGTAGGGGGTCCTGAACTGTGCGTCTAGGCCGGATGGTAACAGGAGGCAAGGGACACGAAGTTTTACCCAGGTTCGGGCCCTCTCGATGGAGGTAAAACCCTACGTCCTGCTTGATTAATATTGATGATATGGGTAGTACAAGAGTAGATCTACCACGAGATCAGAGAGGCTAAACCCTAGAAGCTAGCCTATGGTATGATTGTTGATGTGTATGTTGTCCTACGGACTAAAAACCCTCCGGTTTATATAGACACCGGAGAGGGTTAGGGTTACATAGAGTCGGTTACAATGGTAGGAGATCTGAACATCCGTATCGCCAAGCTTGCCTTCCACGCCAAGGAGAGTCCCTTCCGGACATGGGACGGAGTCTTCAATCTTGTATCTTCATAGTCCAGGAGTCCGGCTGAAGGTATAGTCCGGCTATCTGAACACCCCCTAATCCAGGACTCCCTCAGTGGGCTTCTTAACATGGCCGTGATATTGCCCTTGTAGAGCTTTCGGGGAGTTCTTTCATTTTCAATGCATGCAGTCAAGAGATCCGAGCAAACCTGACCACCCTCTTGCTTCCGAGATTGCCAAGAGCCTCTCGGTGTCTGTGGCATTTGGTTCTCTCATGTATTGAGGTACAAACACCGAGACCTCGGCAGTTGCGGACCTGACCATGGCATCTCCGCATGTGGTCTCAGACATCGTAGGTACTCGTCCCATGAATCAACGGCCGTGCCTTATGCAAGCATCCACTGTGTGGTTGTGCACTTTTGGTAATGAGAGAATCCAACCCTTTCCATGACGTCCTTCTTCAAGATGAAGTAGTCATAAAAACCCGCCCCCATGGTAGAGGCGATCGCAGATATTTTTGCGCATCTGAAACCGCCGGCGAAATTTTTTCCCGAAGAGGGCATCGGGAGCAAAGTAGTCGGGGTCAAATGGCCGCACACCCCGTTGCGGCCGAGCACTCGATGACTCTTAATCGATCACTTGCAATTGGAAACATGCTGTTCCGCACGCACCACGTCTGCAAGGACTACCTACATCATCGCTGTCTCATTCGTGTAGCCCTCCTCGTCGGACGAGCAGTTTAACGACTCAACACAGTGCTCGTATATATGTACTCCATATCCAAATCCATCGCTTCAAATAAGAAAGGCCAAAAAAAATTTAGCACGGGCATTTCACCGAGCAGTTGTCGGGCATGGTGAGTACCGTAGGAGTTGACGATACCTGCGAGGTGGTTGGAGGAGAGGTATGGAATGGCTGCAGAGAAGTAGCGGCTTGGATCCTGGGTGTACAGCTGGAGGTGATGGACGCGCCGAGTACCGACAAGAGTGTGCCCGGGCAGCCGAGGTGGTTGAGCGGCGACAAAGGCAAGAGAGAAAAAGGAAAGTAGAGAATATGGGAGGGTGGAGGCGCGTTGTTTAGAAGGGGTTTTGGGTGGGCCGGGGTGTGGGAGTCCTACGTGTCTGCTGTCCGGACTCCGGCAAAGTCCCCAGCTTTGTCTCGGGTTTGCTAGTAAAAATACGTTCGGACCACTCAACGGACTGATACAGGCCCGTTTTAGATGTCACAACACGTTCGAACCACATGATCCGAATGTATGAGGATGGTTTGAGGGTTCGCTCTGGAGATGTCAGGAGTACTACGTAACAGCAGGATCTTCGAACGGTAACATAACAAAAAATATTGCCGAACGGTAAGGGATGAAGTCCGGCGTGCGTTTTCCTTATATATGTTTTGGCTTCATCCCAATTTCGGATTGTGCACCACGACAAGATGAAAGTCGCGTCTACTGCCACGGATCTTCTCCCCCGCGGCCGGTTTTGGCTTCATCCCAATCTCCATGTCCCCATCACACCAGTGGATACCCGCATGCCATGCCACATTGCGGCCATGGCGCCGTGCATGTATCCGGCATTAAAAGTCGGCATTTGCAGATCGTTTCTTGTCACTACTACTAGTACAAAACACAAAGCGGATCAACACGTAGCGTCGTAGCGGCGTCAATCATTCGATCAGATCAGTGTGATAAGTGATTGCCACTTGTCCCATGCGGCGACCAACGAACAACACGGCGCGACACGACACGATGGGGTGGCGGACGGCAAGCCGAATGCATGCCACTTCCGGAAAGTCGGCAAATGATTTCCCCATTAGTTCTAGAAAATTATGAGTACTGGCAACCATATAATTTAACGGCGGTGTCGAGATTGGACTGCCGACTGCGACATCATTTGCGCTACGATGTCCAGACAACGAGAGGATCAACAGCCATGATTTTGGATGTTCTACCACTGTAGACCAAATGAGTATTGTCAGGACAAAAGTAAGGCGTGCGTTTTCCTTGTATAGCTGTACTACTTAACAAAGACACTTAATTAGCGAAAATGCCTTTTGGAGCTCGGCCTCCATGGAGGCCGGTTTTTGAAAAACACAAAATTCATGAAAATTCATATTTTTACAATTCAAAAAAATCTGAAAAAATTTACAGATATACATGGAGGCATAACACACATGTGTGTAAATTTTTAGGACGAAATACGTTGAAATGAAGGCTGTGCAAAAAAGACAAATCTGATGCTTTTTAACACATGTTACTATTCATCCTCAAAGTTCAGAAATTTGTTTTTTTTTGTGTAGGTCACATTTCGAAGTATTTCATCTTGAATTTTTACATGCACATACATTTCATCCGTGTATAGTTGCATGTTTATTTTCAGAATTTTTTGAAATCAAAAAGTTTGAATTTTGAATTTTTCAAAAATAAAGGGCTCCATGGTGCTCGGTCACCAAAACGCCCTACTCCTTAATTAGGTACTCATCGAAAGCTGGTACAGTAGTACTATTTCATACTAGTATTTTTGTTTGTTACTCCCTCCGTCCGCCAAAGAGTGTGCAACTGGCACTTTGGAGACAAATTAAGCATTTTTGAATAAAATCCCTTACTCTCCTCATTTAAGTAGCTGGCAGCGGTTGTGTTGCTTCGATTATAGTGTGCAGTTAATGTAAACAAGCAAAAAGGAATCCAAATACTAGAAATGGCTTCCCACCAGCAAGTGTACTCCAACTTTCACTGTTCTCTCCAACGGCTGTAGTACTAGTAAAACAACAAAGGTACTTGGCGCCACAAAAATTAGAAGGGAGACCAATGATCTAATCCCAGCTACAAAGCCAGCTTACATGGACCAAACAGTAGACCACACACACACACTAGCCATGGCCATCGACTTGAACTTAGCAGCACCAGATGAGCGAGAGGAAGAAGATGGCAGGTTGCCTGATCTCAATTGGCAACCTGTACAGGAAGAAGATGAAGCTGCCTTGGATGAGCAAGCTGTACAAGAAGAAGATGGACTTTGGATTAAAATTATTTATCCAATTGTTTATTTAGTATGCACAAAATTGATCTTTTCATATCCAATATCTAGCATCTGTAACTTCAAAGACCAGGACTTATTGTTCGTTCGTCAACATAATACAAATTATGCAACCGAAAATTGTAACGACACTGTCATCTACCAACCATAGTACGAATCAAAGATTGCATCAGCCAACCTACTAGATAAGATTGCAATGATATGCAGCCACACTTAGATTGCATCCAGCCAACTACTTTTCATACTTGACAAGATTAAACTGATTTGCATCTGGCCAGACTAAATCCGGACTAATTGACAAGATAACCGTTGTATTGCAACGGATCATGCAAGCCTCAACGTTAGAGACCAAGACTTGATTATTCATTCACGGAGTACAGCTTGCATCGCCAAACTTACAGAGCTACTGGTACTCACGGAGTAGTAGAATTGCTTGTCTTCTCCACGGCGTCCTGGTCAGCCCCAAGACCAGCTTGCCCGGCACCTGCCGGTGCGCCGTTTTGCCCAGCACTTGCCGCCGGGCCGTCCTGCCCAGCCGCATGAGCCGCTCCACCGCAGGGTACAGTGCCTACGTGCCCGACACCGGCTTCACCGCCAACCCCTGCTCCATCTACCAGCTCTAGGTACCTGAAATTTTTTGCTCCGACGCCGCTCCGCCGAACCCGATTGGTCTTCGAGGGCGAACGAGGACGGAACCTGGCTGCCAGAGCACGGCGAGGGCCTCCAGATCCAGATCCGCCGCGGTCGCGTGTTCCGCCGCTGGCCGTCGCGACGGCCTTGACTTGCTGGCCATCGCCGGCTTCTTCTCCTCCGCCGCCTTCCATGGATGCGGTTTGATGCACACCCTACCGGCAGCTTATATGGACCGGCTGCCATTAATCTCTGCATCACCAGCAATGGCGTTGGATTGGATGATTGACTCTCTG